>NW_025229073.1:0-29231 GCF_018294505.1 Triticum aestivum | reverse complement strand
ATATTCGCGATATTCAGATTGCTTTTATCATATTCTTGCTTGTTCTTCGATTGCTTGCAGGAATAGACCTTCGTGGTCAGGTTGATCGTGGTCCGGCGTGGTCAATAACCTCTCGGAGTTGGTTTAGCGATTGCTAAGGCACAACGTCGTTGCACGTTTGTAGTCGGATCGTCAAAGTCGTCTCCACCAAATCGATAGTTATCATCTCATCGAAAGATCGGGACCCTCGCCTCTATCAAGTGGTATCAGTTTTCAGGTTGCTCGGTGAGAATTTCCAGTTTTCCTAGATTAGATTTATTTTCTTACCTATTGTCCAAGAAAAAGCCACAAAAAAGAGTTAGATCTATTCATCCTTGGTCCAAGCCAGTCTGAGCCTTTGCAATTTTCTTTTCATTGCTTGCATAGTTGAATTATCGGTTGCATCGTCGTGTCGAGTTGCTGGTCTTAGTGTCTAGTTCCTTTAGAGTTTCGAGTTCTGTTCACATTAGTCACGCAGCCGCTGCATCATTATCCCATCCGCTGTCCACCACCCCATCCACCAATTTCCACCACGTGCTACGCACTGTTTATTGTCATAATCATAGTTGAGGTCACTCACATCTTCGCTTGATCGAATCTGCATCTTATCTAGTTTGTCTTGGAAAGAGGGAGAAAAAGAAGATAAAAAAGAGAGAGAAAAAAGGAAAGAAAAAAAAAGAAAAAGAGGGAGAAGAAAAAGAAAAAAAAAGCGTGAGAAAAAAAAAGAGAGAAGAAATTTTTTTTGGATCTATCTAGAATCAATCTCGTACCTGAATTCGGATTGGAATCTGTTTTGCGCACTGTTCAGTAAAACAGGTGTATCTTCCTCATACGAAGTCCGTTTTGGCTCCGTGAGTACTCAAATTGAAGATAGCGACGAGCCGCATCTAAATAGTTGCAGAAGCTAGTTCAATATTTGACACCTCAAAATCGGCTTCTAAATAGGTCTTTTTGCCCTCCAAAGTTCGTGAACACAGCTTGTTCCAATTTTTCAGGCCAGTTTTAGAATTCTTTGACTCCTCATATCAACTCGGAATTGAGTGACTCTTTTTGCATTGGAAAGCTTGAGTTAGTAGCATTCTTTGAAAGAATTTATCAGAAAATTGTCTCAAACTTTTCAAGAGGAAAGTTGGAGAGAGAGTTGTTTATATCCTGCTTGGCTGTTGTTTCACCTCATTATCTTTACTGCCATTGTGATCTTCACTTATATCTTACTGTCCAGAGCTACTTAGTATCCTTCATTGATGCTAGTTGTGCTACGACGTGACCTCATTAGTGTTCTAGGCTCGCGTCTCTAGTCCGGTCTAGCCTAGGACCAGCACAGTACCGTCGTTGAGCGTTTATTCAACATTGCATCTTTGAATTGATTATTGCTAATCTTTTGCTACCATATATAGCCAACCCAGCTCCACATATTTCTACACCGTGTATACGTACGCTCCCCTGGCAATCGCTTTACTCAATATTCGGAGTTACTTGATACCGCTGGTTGCCGATCACCGCCTGCTGCATGGTAAGAACTTGTAAGACATTGATATTTGCTTTACTGTGAGCGTTTTACCACCACATCCTAGTAGTTATAGGAACATTATTTTTGGGTTTTGTTTCTTGTTCTACTAATCATGACAGGATCCAGAGTCAATTCATGGGCTTTGTCGATCGCGGGAGACGTGCCACCACCTTTGCAAATACCACAACCGTCACGAAAGGTGCACAAACATCCAAATGCACATGATCAGGTTAATGTATCTATACCACCATTTAATGGCCGTTTTAAACCTGCTTTATATATTGAATGGGAGTTCGACATAAAAAATATATTTGCTTCCCATAATTTCGATGAACATAAAAAGGTTAAGGTTGCGGTTGGTTCTTTCACTGGTTATGCTTTGGTTTGGTGGAGTGAATATTGTCGGTTACACCCTGATTATATACCTACTACTTGGGATGATTTGAAACTTGCCATGCGACATACTTTCGTCCCTGCTTATTATACTCGTGACATGATTAAGAAGTTGCAACACTTAAAACAAGGTAGTGAAACTGTAACAAAATATTATGATGATTTACAAACTACCTTGTTGCATTCCTCTTTAGAAGAAAGTGAAGATGATTTTATGGATAGATTTTGGGTAGGATTAAACCGTGATATTCAAGAGATACTAATTCATGAAGAGTGTTATCCTATGGACCATTTGTTTCATCTTGCTTGCAAAGCTGAACAGGAAATAAAACGACGTGTTGGCCACGAGGAGAACAAGCGCACGGTGCACATTCCAAGAGTTGATATGATTATTCCTTCAACTACTAGGCATACTATGACAACCACATCCGTTGTTGTCAGGACTACATCACCTCCACCATGTGACACATCGCCCCCGAGAGTGGCTACATCATCTGAGTTGATCATAAGAGGTAATGACAAAGGTACTGATCTTCCGTCTCTACATGAGAATGATGAATGCCTTGTCAATTTGAATGCACCATCTGATGAGCTACCCACTACTTTGATGACACCACCTATTTTAGAGGACTACGTTGATAATTTGACTTTGCCATGTGATCAAACAACTGAAATACCAACAATTTTGAGTGCACCCATTGAATTAACTATTGATGCAAAAGAACCAATGTTTAATCATTTTGATATGACCTCTAATCTTGGTGATGATTCTGTGTTGAATGACTTATTGCATGTTTGCTTATTTAAGCATGTTGTAGCATGTAAATTTGATGCAAGTAAGGTTTATTCACCAATGTTGGGATGGTTTAATGATGAACATTGTCAATCTTTTGAAATGAATAAGAGCTTCACTTATATGTGCAAACTGAGTTGCAATATTTTCATGCCTTCTACTTCTTGTGCTAATTTTTTGACTTTAGATTTTATGAACTATGAAAGTTACTCATCTATTCAAGTGTCATATATGCAAAAATCAAGGGAAGTAAAAATGGATGACATATACATATACAACATGTACACCTTGTTTCTTTTGTTAGCCACATTTCAGATTAAGCAACGCCGAGGACGGCTTTATTTTCAAGAAGGGGAGGATGATGAGGACATGACTACCTTGTATATGACCAAAAATATTGCATATATGCATATTTGTCAGGTGATTTCTAGTGCAAACTATTCAATAATCTATTTATGTTATCCAGAACAAAAATACTTCACACACTTTTGTGTTTTGTCTAATTGCAGGTGTATGGGACATTTGTACAATCCACATATGAAGATAAGGAAGAAAGAGATGTTTATTTGCTGTCCAAAAAGTTCTCTCACGTCACTTTTGGCCCAAGAGAAGATAGAGTCCAAGTCTCTCACGTTCTGGATTCAGATTCGGACTGCACAGACACACCTGACTCAAAACGCACACAAGTTTTTCATACGGACTCCGAATTGGGTGATTCTTTTTTTTGTTGGAAACTAGATTTCGTGAACTTTCCAACCCAATTGGAATCACCTTCAAATTCGTCCGGAGCGTTGAGTTGTGGACGAAACAATCTGATGCTGCAGCAGAATCCGAGTCAAACTACAAGTCCAAAGGTGTTACATCACCTCCACTTGGGCCCATTGGCCTTGTACGACCTAGATTTAGTTTTAGGCTGCCTTGGGACGTCCTCCCACCTCCTTGGCCGCCACCCCTTGCTCCTATATAAGTAGATCCATCTAGTAGCTTTTCCTTGGGATTTGTTTAGTTAAAAGTTAGCCATTGCAACTTCGTGTGCTTCGTTTGTGTCCAACGACCAGACCAAGACCACTTTTCGGATCCCCACCATTATCAATACTTCATACATATTCGCGATATTCAGATTGCTTTTATCATATTCTTGCTTGTTCTTCGATTGCTTGCAGGAATAGACCTTCGTGGTCAGGTTGATCGTGGTCCGGCATGGTCAATAACCTCTCGGAGTTGGTTTAGCGATTGCTAAGGCACAACGTCGTTGCACGTTTGTAGTCGGATCGTCAAAGTCGTCTCCACCAAATCGATAGTTATCATCTCATCGAAAGATCGGGACCCTCGCCTCTATCATTCTCTCGCATAATGACCTCCTCCCTTACAACGACGACAAATAATATCACTTGTGTGCCCTGTTGATGCCATGGAAGAAGAAGAACGCTGTGCAGGCCCCGCAGGTGCGCTCTTGGCAGATAATGGTGGTTGTGCCTGTTTTCTTGTATCACGGCTGGAGGTGGCACCGGATGGAGGTGCTGGTGCAGTTGAAGTAGAAGATGCACGTGGTGTCTATGATGAAGGTCAGCCTGCAGAAAAGTTAGTTTGCCCCAATGCTTGTCGATCCTGCACTTCATGTTCAGCTTTACAAGCAAGATGGAATAAATGAGTGATATTAGTATACTCCTTATAGTCTAGAATGGTCTGAATCTCTCTATTTAATCCACCCAGAAAACGTGCAAGCATAGCTTCATTCTCCTCAACAATACCACATCTAATCAAGCCAGTTTGTAATTCCTGATAATATTCTTCTACAGAATTTTTCCCTTGTCTTAAACGCTGCAATTTTTGAAGCAATTCATGTTGATAATATGGTGGAACCCAACGCGTATGCATAGCAGTTTTCAAAGCAGCCCAAGTAGTTGGAATAGGATATAATCTACAATGTTCAGACCACCATACACATGCAAAACTAGTGAAAGCACAAACAGCAGCAACAACTCGTCTCTCCTCAGGATATTGTAAACACGTAAATCGTTGTTCAGTTTCTAACTCCCAAGTAAGATATATATCAGGAACATATCTACCCTCAAATGGTGGAATATTCAATTTCAGTTTAGGAATATGGACATCATCTCATACCTGAGGTGGTGGTGCAGGCCTACCATTACGAATATATACCTGAGGTCGACCTGCTGGTGGTGGTACAGGTGGCTGTACGTAGTGCTGATTTTGATCAACCTCATCCTCATAATCTCCCACATAATCATCCTCCTCCGCATCAGCAGCAGGAGCCACAGAAGTATCAACAGCAGCACCAACAGTTTGGCCAAATGCAAGAGGAACACGGCTTGCTCGGCGGAGGTCTGTTTCGCGACGTGGAGGTAGTCGTTGTTGTTGTTGTTGTTGTTGGAGAGGTGCGTTAGGTGCAGCGGGTGGTGGTGGTGGAAGACGCGCGAGCAATTCATTAAACTTGTTATCAAGCTTTGTTTCGAACGTCTTCTCAAGGCCAGTGATCTTCTCCATGGCCTCTTCAAAATTGTTCAGCACATCTTGCACCTGTTCAGTCATCATTTGCTGAAACTTATAATGAAGCTCCTTGTTCGATAAATTCTCCCAGTCAATCTCGTCGGCTTGTGATCCTGGCATGGTTAGCAGCAATAGAAACACACAAGAATATGATCCTACAGACTACGAACAAGTGGTGGTGGTGGGTGTCACAAACCCGTCAAGCAAAACTCAAATTCTTACCAGTTCTTACCCAGCAGCAGGCGGTGATCGGGAACCGTTGTAGTCAAACCTCTCAAAGCTTGGATAGAGCGATTACCACGGAGAGTCAAACGCACGACGTAGATGTATGTGGAGCTGGGAAGGCTTATAATATGGTAGCAAAAAGGGTTAGCAATAATCAATTCAGAGATGCAAAGTTGAATAAACGCTCAACGACGGTACTGTGCTGGTCCTAGGCTAGACTGTGCTAGAGACGCGAGCCTAGAACACCAACAAAATCATGGCGCAGCACGTAAACAAGGGAGGAGCACACTCTGAATTTTTTTTCTCTTTTTTTGCACTTTTTTTCCTCTTTTTTTTTTGCCCCGCAACAAATTTTTTTCAGAAAAGTCTACAAATGGTCTAAAAACTGCCTAGCCAGAATTTTCCAGACTTAGTTTTTTTTTTGAAATTGGAACTATTTTTCTTCTGCGGATGGCTCGGAAGTTGGGGAGTCCTTCTCTGTCACGACTCGGAGTATCGCGTGATCTAGAAATCGAGAACAAAGCAACAATTACTGGACTCGGACTAGGACTGGTGGCGGAGATGAATCTGGTGGAACTCGGACTGGTGGCGAAGATGTATCTGGTGGAACACGGACATGTGGCGGATATATGTTGCAGGTGAACTCGGATTGGCGTGATGGCGGCGGATATGTGGTGGCGTATATGGATTCGGATTGACGGTGAATATGTGGTGGTGGTATATGGCAACAGCGACGATGATGATGCGGTGGTGATATATGGCAGCGGCGACCTGACAACCTGTGAACAGAACTCGAAACTCTAAAAGGCTAGACGCTAAGACCAGCAACTGGACACAACGATGCAACCGCAAATTCAACAAAGCAAATACAGAAAAGATTATGCAAGGCTCAGATTGGTTCGGATGGGATGAACTAACCCTAATTTTTTTTGGCTTTTTCGTGGACTATAGGTATGAAGAACAGACTCGATCTAAACTACGAAAAACTGTAAAATCTCACCGAGCAACCTGGAAATCTGATACCACTTGATAGAGGCAAAGGTGTCCCGTCTTTCGATGAGATGATGGATATCGCTTTGGTGGCAGTCGACTTTGACGATCCGACTACGAACGTGCGAGGACGTCGCGCCTTAGCAATCGCTAAACCAACTCCGAGAGGTTATTGACCACGGCGGAGCACGATCAACCTGACCACGAGGGTCTGTTTCCTGCGAGCAAACGAAGAACAAGCAAGAAACTGAGATTGCAATTTGGATATTGCGAATATAAGATGAAAGCTTTATTGATCAAGGTGGGGGTTCTGTGACGCCTTTGTCTGGTCGTTGAACACAAACGAAGTACGCGAAGTTGGAGCTATGGCGAACTTTTAATCTAAACAAAACCCAAAGTCTAAACGATGCCCTAAGGGCTGTATATATGGAGGAAGAGGGGGGGGGGGGAATTTCGTGACCCTTGGTGGAGGGATCCGAAATCAACCCTATCTCTTGTTTCCCCACACATACGGACTCTAAAAATAGCCTATACTTATGTATTTCGAAATTACATGGGCCTGGCCCAATAATAAGGTGACGCAGCACCTATAATAGCCTCGGGACGAAATTTATGAAGTGGCATCTTGTATATTTCGTCCAAGGCTTCATGCACCCATTATGGTGGCTTCAAAGTCCTGAAATCATCACTTGTAACTCCGTTCTTGTTCCCCTTGCGCATGCCATCATCTCCATGCTTGTTCTTAATCCAATGTTCATCCTTCTCCAAGCTAGGCCCTTCATTTGTAAGCAAAACAAATGTATCCAATTTAGGCAGCATCATATTCTCATGAACATTAGAATCATTACCAAGAAACGAAAGTACCTGGTAATTTAGTTGGCGTGCGCGAGCTCTAGTAATTGGTCCAGTATTTATAGCAGCAGGGGCTGTGGGTGTAACAATTGTATTGATGTCCTCATCATCCTCCCCTTCTTGAAATAAAGTCGTCCTCGATGGAAGTTCATCTTCCTCACCCAAATAAGGCTTCAAATCTGCAATGTTAAAAGTGGGACTAACCCCAAAATCTGCAGGCAGCTCAAGTTTATATGCATTATCATTTATTTTCTCTAACACCTTAAAGGGACCATCAGCACGTGGCATTAACTTTGATTTGCGCAAATCCGGAAATCTATCCTTACGCAAATGTAACCAAACAAGATCTCCAGGTGCAAACACAACATGTTTTCTACCCTTATCTCCAGCAAGTTTATATTTAGCATTCATGCGCTCAATGTTTTCCTTAGTTAACTCATGCATTTTTAAAATCAATTCAGCACGTTGTTTAGCATCAAAATTAACCTTCTCCGAAGATGGAAGAGGCAACAAATCAATAGGTGCACGAGGTAGGAAACCATACACAACTTCAAAAGGGCACATCTTAGTAATAGAATGCAATGAACGATTATAAGCAAATTCAATATGAGGCAAGCATTCCTCCCACATTTTCTTATTATTCTTCAAAACAGCCCTAAGCATAGTAGACAACGTTCTATTGACTACTTCAGTTTGTCCATCAGTTTGGGGGTGACAAGTAGTACTAAAAAGCAGTTTAGTCCCCAACTTAGCCCATAAACATCTCCAAAAGTGGCTAAGAAATTTAGTATCACGATCTGAAACAATAGTATTTGGCACACCATGCAAGCGAATAATTTCACGAAAGAACAAATCAGCAACATTAACAGCATCATCGCTTTTATGACATGGTATAAAGTGTGCCATTTTCGAGAATCTATCCACGACAACAAATATGCTATCCCTCCCTGATGAGGACATCAATACAATTGTTACACCCACAGCCCCTGCTGCTATACATACTGGACCAATTACTAGAGCTCGTGCACGCCAACTAAACTACCAGGTACTTTCGTTTCTTGGTAATGATTCTAATGTTCATGAGAATATGATGCTGCCTAAATTGGATACATTTGTTTTGCTTACAAATGAAGGGCCTAGCTTGGAGAAGGATGAACATTGGAGCAAGAACAAGAACGGAGTTACAAGTGATGATTTCAGGACTTTGAAGCCACCATAATGGGTGCATGAAGCCTTGGACGAAATATACAAGATGCCACTTCATAAATTTCGTTCCGAGGCTATTTTAGGTGCTGCGTCACCTTATTATTGGGCCAGGCCCATGTAATTTCGAAATACATAAGTATAGGCTATTTTTAGAGTCCGTATGTGTGGGGAAACAAGAGATAGGGTTGATTTCGGACCCCTCCACCAAGGGCCACGAAATTCCCCCCCTCTTCCTCCATATATACAGCCCTTAGGGCATCGTTTAGAATTTGGGGTTTTGTTTAGATTAAAAGTTCGCCATAGCTGCAACTTCGCGTACTTCGTTTGTGTTCAACGACCAGACAAAGGCGTCACAGAACCCCACCTTGATCAATAAAGCTTTCATCTTATATTCGCAATATCCAGATTGCAATCTTAGTTTCTTGCTTGTTCTTCGTTTGCTCGCAGGAAACAGACCCTCGTGGTCAGGTTGATCGTGCTCCGGCGTGGTCAATAACCTCTCGGAGTTGGTTTAGCGATTGCTAAGGCGCGACGTCCTCGCACGTTCGTAGTCGGATCGTCAAAGTCGACTTCCACCAAAGCGAAATCCACCATCTCATCGAAAGACGGGACACCTTTGCCTCTATCACTACATGTCAAAAAGCTAAGTCACGACTCAATCCTCATGGTTTATATATGCCTTTGCCTGTACCTAGTGTTCCTTGGGAGGATATATCTATGGACTTTGTTTTAGGTTTACCTCGAACAAAGAAGGGGAGGGATAGCATATTTGTTGTCGTGGATAGATTCTCGAAAATGGCACACTTTATACCATGTCATAAAAGCGATGATGCTGTTAATGTTGCTGATTTGTTCTTTCGTGAAATTATTCGCTTGCATGGTGTGCCAAATACTATTGTTTCAGATCGTGATACTAAATTTCTTAGCCACTTTTGGAGATGTTTATGGGCTAAGTTGGGGACTAAACTGCTTTTTAGTACTACTTGTCACCCCCAAACTGATGGACAAACTGAAGTAGTCAATAGAACGTTGTCTACTATGCTTAGGGCTGTTTTGAAGAATAATAAGAAAATGTGGGAGGAATGCTTGCCTCATATTGAATTTGCTTATAATCATTCATTGCATTCTACTACTAAGATGTGCCCTTTTGAAGTTGTTTATGGTTTCCTACCTCGTGCACCTATTGATTTGTTGCCTCTTCCATCTTCGGAGAAGGTTAATTTTGATGCTAAACAACGTGCTGAATTGATTTTAAAAATGCATGAGTTAACTAAGGAAAACATTGAGCGCATGAATGCTAAATATAAACTTGCTGGAGATAAGGGTAGAAAACATGTTGTGTTTGCACCTGGAGATCTTGTTTGGTTACATTTGCGTAAGGATAGATTTCCTGATTTGCGCAAATCAAAGTTAATGCCACGTGCTGATGGTCCCTTTAAGGTGTTAGAGAAAATAAATGATAATGCATATAAACTTGAGCTGCCTGCAGATTTTGGGGTTAGTCCCACTTTTAACATTGCAGATTTGAAGCCTTATTTGGGTGAGGAAGATGAACTTCCGTCGAGGACGACTTCATTTCGAGAAGGGGAGGATGATGAGGACATCAATACAATTGTTACACCCACAGCCCCTGTGATAGAGGCAAAGGTGTCCCGTCTTTCGATGAGATGGTGGATTTCGCTTTGGTGGAAGTCGACTTTGACGATCCGACTACGAACGTGCGAGGACGTCGCGCCTTAGCAATCGCTAAACCAACTCCGAGAGGTTATTGACCACGCCGGAGCACGATCAACCTGACCACGAGGGTCTGTTTCCTGCGAGCAAACGAAGAACAAGCAAGAAACTAAGATTGCAATCTGGATATTGCGAATATAAGATGAAAGCTTTATTGATCAAGGTGGGGTTCTGTGACGCCTTTGTCTGGTCGTTGAACACAAACGAAGTACGCGAAGTTGCAGCTATGGCGAACTTTTAATCTAAACAAAACCCAAAGTCTAAACGATGCCCTAAGGGCTGTATATATGGAGGAAGAGGGGGGAATTTCGTGGCCCTTGGTGGAGGGGTCCGAAATTAACCCTATCTCTTGTTTCCCCACACATACGGACTCTAAAAATAGCCTATACTTATGTATTTCGAAATTACATGGGCCTGGCCCAATAATAAGGTGACGCAGCACCTAAAATAGCCTCGGGACGAAATTTATGAAGTGGCATCTTGTATATTTCGTCCAAGGCTTCATGCACCCATTATGGTGGCTTCAAAGTCCTGAAATCATCACTTGTAACTCCGTTCTTGTTCCCCTTGCGCATGGCATCATCTCCATGCTTGTTCTTGCTCCAATGTTCATCCTTCTCCAAGCTAGGCCCTTCATTTGTAAGCAAAACAAATGTATCCAATTTAGGCAGCATCATATTCTCATGAACATTAGAATCATTACCAAGAAACGAAAGTACCTGATAATTTAATTGGCGTGCGCGAGCTCTAGTAATTGGTCCCATATATGTAGCAGTAGGGGCTGTGGGTGTAACAATAGTATTGATGTCCTCATCATCCTCCCCTTCTTGAAATGAAGTCGTCCTCGACGGAAACTCATCTTCCTCACCCAAATAAGGCTTCAAATCTGCAATGTTAAAAGTGGGACTAACCCCAAAATCTGCAGGCAGCTCAAGTTTATATGCATTATCATTTATTTTCTCTAACACCTTAAAGGGACCATCAGCACGTGGCATTAGCTTTGATTTGTGCAAATCAGGAAATCTATCCTTACGCAAATGTATCCAAACAAGATCTCCAGGTGCAAACACAACATGTTTTCTACCCTTATCTCCAGCAAGTTTATATTTAGCATTCATACGCTCAATGTTTTCCTTAGTTAACTCATGCATTTTTAAAATCAATTCAGCACGTTGTTTAGCATCAAAATTAACCTTCTCCGAAGATGGAAGAGGCAACAAATCAATAGGTGCACGAGGTAGGAAACCATACACAACTTCAAAAGGGCACATCTTAGTAGTAGAATGCAATGAATGATTATAAGCAAATTCAATATGAGGCAAGCATTCCTCCCACATTTTCTTATTATTCTTCAAAACAGCCCTAAGCATAGTAGACAACGTACTATTGACTACTTCAGTTTGTCCATCAGTTTGGGGGTGACAAGTAGTACTAAAAAGCAGTTTAGTCCCCAACTTAGCCCATAAACATCTCCAAAACTGGCTAAGAAATTTAGTATCACGATCTGAAACAATAGTATTTGGCACACCATGCAAGCGAATAATTTCACGAAAGAACAAATCAGCCACATTAACAGCATCATCGCTTTTATGACATGGTATAAAGTGTGCCATTTTCGAGAATCTATCCACGACAACAAATATGCTATCCCTCCCCTTCTTTGTTCGAGGTAAACCTAAAACAAAGTCCATAGATATATCCTCCCAAGGAACACTAGGTACAGGCAAAGGCATATATAAACCATGAGGATTGAGTCGTGACTTAGCTTTTTGACATGTAGTGCAGCGAGCAATAAAACGCTCAACATCCCATCTCATCTTTGGCCAAAAGAAACGTGTAGCAAGTACGTCCTCCGTCTTCTTCACGCCAAAGTGTCCCATTAATCCTCCTCCATGCGCCTCCTGCAACAACAAAAGACGAACGGAGCTAGCTGGAATGCATAGCTTGTTAGCACGAAACACAAATCCATCGTTAACGACGAACTTGTTCCACATTCTTCCTTCTTTACAATTCTGCATTACATCTTTAAAATCAGCATCATGCACATATTGATCTTTGATGGTCTCCAAACCAAATATTTTGAAGTCAAGTTGTGAAAGCATAGTATAGCGGCGAGACAATGCATCAGCAATAACATTTTCTTTTCCCTTCTTGTGTTTAATGACATAAGGAAAAGTCTCAATGAATTCAACCCATTTAGCATGTCTACGATTCAGTTTAGCTTTGACTTTTAATATGTTTCGAAGATTCATGATCAGAATGTATAACAAATTCTTTGGGCCATAAATAATGTTGCCATGTTTCTAAAGTCCGAACAAGAGCATATAATTCTTTATCATAAGTAGAATAATTCAGACTAGGCCCACTCAATTTTTCAGAAAAGTATGCAACAGGTTTGCCATCTTGTAATAACACACCGCCTAATCCAATTCCACTAGCATCACATTCAAGCTCAAAAGTCTTATTAAAATCAGGAAGTTGGAGTAAAGGAGCATGTGTCAACTTATCTTTCAATACCGAGAAGGCTTCTTCTTGTGCGGTACCCCAAAGAAAAGGCACATCTTTCTTTGTAAGCTCATTGAGAGGTGCACTAATGGTGCTGAAATCTCTCACAAAACGCCTATAGAATCCAGCGAGGCCAAGAAAACTCCTCACTTGTGTGACCATTTTGGGCTGCGGCCAACTCTCAATAGCTTCAATCTTGGCTTTATCAACTTCAATTCCCTATAGAGTAACAACATAGCCAAGAAGAGATACTCGGTCGGTGCAAAAGGTGCACTTCCCAAGGTTACCAAACAAACGTGCATCACGTAGAGCAATAAAAACAGCACGTAAATGTTCCAAATGTTCTTCCAAAGATCTGCTATAAATCAATATGTCATCAAAGTAAACTACCACAAATCGTCCAATGAAAGCACGTAAAACTTCGTTCATTAATCTCATGAAAGTACTAGATGCATTAGTTAACCCAAAAGGCATGACTAACCACTCATATAATCCAAACTTAGTTTTAAATGATGTTTTCCATTCATCTCCCAATTTCATACGAATTTGGTGGTATCCACTACGCAAATCAACTTTGGAGAATATTGTAGAGCCACTCAATTCATGAAGCATATCATCAGCCTAGGAATAGGATGACGATAACGAATAGTAATATTATTAATGCCTCTACAATCAACACACATACGTGATGTACCATCCTTTTTCGGCACTAGAATAATAGGAACAGCACAAGGACTAAGGGATTCGTGTATATAACCTTTGTCGAGAAGCTCTTGTACTTGACGCATAATCTCCTTCGTCTCCTCTGGATTGGTACGGTATGGTGCACGGTTTGGCAGTGAAGCACCGGGAATTAAGTCAATCTGATGCTCAATCCCTCGAATAGGCGGTAATCCCGGTGGCACGTCTTGTGGAAAGACGTCAGCGAACTCCTGCAAAATGTTAGTGACAGCAGGAGGCAAAGAGGAAGGCATGTCCTCGAATGAAAATAATGCCTCTTTGCACACAAAAGCATAGCAAACAGATTTGCTGAAATCTAGCTCATCAATATCAGATTTGGTGGCAAATAAACATGCACTTTTCAATTTAATTTCAGAAGCAACACTAGATGGTTTATTATTAGGCTTCATTTGTTGCTCAAATTCTTTTGCCACAATCTGATTTTCACTCTTATTCTTCTCCTGTTTTGCTTTATTAGCTCTATTAATATCATCTTTCAAAATGGAATCAAGAGTCATAGGAAGCAAAGTAATATTTTTATCCTTATGAACAAGAGTATAGTGATTGTTTCTACCATGGTGTACAGAATTTTTATCAAATTGCCATGGTCTACCAAGTAATAAGGAACATGCTTGCATAGGTACCACATCACAATCAACATAATCAGCATATGTAGAGATACTAAAATGCACACGAACAGTATGTGTTACCTTAACCTTGCCGCTGTTGTTGAACCATTGGATGTAGTAAGGATGTGGATGTGGTCTTGTGGTGAGAGAAAGCTTCTCCACCATCTCCATGCTAGCCAAGTTGTTGCAGCTCCCTCCGTCTATTATGACGCGCACAGAACGTTCCTTCACAACTCCCTTGGTATGGAACAAATTGTGCCTCTGATTTTGCTCAGCTTGTGTGACCTGCACACTCAAAACACGTTGAGCAACTAAACATTCATACCTGTCAGCGTCTTCAGGAGCCATGTATTGCGTCAGAATCATCTCCACCATGTTCTTCACGTGTAATAAGAGCCAATGTCTCCTCATCATAGTCACTAGCGGACTCATATCCACCATCCGCGGTAGCAATCATCACACGCGGAGATTTGCATTCTCTCGCATAATGACCTCCTCCCTTACAACGACGACAAATAATATCACTTGTGTGCCCTGTTGATGCCATGGAAGAAGAAGAACGCTGTGCAGGCCCCGCAGGTGCGCTCTTGGCAGATAATGGTGTTTGTGCCTGTTTTCTTGTATCACGGCTGGAGGTGGCACCGGATGGAGGTGCTGGTGCAGTTGAAGTAGAAGATGCACGTGGTGTCCATGATGAAGGTCAGCCTGCAGAAAAGTTAGTTCGCCCCAATGCTTGTCGATCCTGCACTTCATGTTCAGCTTTACAAGCAAGATGGAATAAATGAGTGATATTAGTATACTCCTTATAGTCTAGAATGGTCTGAATCTCTCTATTTAATCCACCCAGAAAACGTGCAAGCATAGCTTCATTCTCCTCAACAATACCACATCTAATCAAGCCAGTTTGTAATTCCTGATAATATTCTTCTACAGAATTTTTCCCTTGTCTTAAACGCTGCAATTTTTGAAGCAATTCATGTTGATAATATGGTGGAACCCAACGCGTACGCATAGCAGTTTTCAAAGCAGCCCAAGTAGTTGGAATAGGATATAATCTACAATGTTCAGACCACCATACACATGCAAAACTAGTGAAAGCACAAACAGCAGCAACAACTCGTCTCTCCTCAGGATATTGTAAACACGTAAATCGTTGTTCAGTTTCTAACTCCCAAGTAAGATATATATCAGGAACATATCTACCCTCAAATGGTGGAATATTCAATTTCAGTTTAGGAATATGGACATCATCTCGTACCTGAGGTGGTGGTGCAGGCCTACCATTACGAATATATACCTGAGGTCGACCTGCTAGTGGTGGTACAGGTGGCTGTACGTAGTGCTGATTTTGATCAACCTCATCCTCATAATCTCCCACATAATCATCCTCCTCCGCATCAGCAGCAGGAGCCACAGAAGTATCAACAGCAGCACCAACAGTTTGGCCAAATGCAAGAGGAACACGGCTTGCTCGGCGGAGGTCTGTTTCGCGACGTGGAGGTAGTCGTTGTTGTTGTTGTTGTTGGAGAGGTGCGTTAGGTGCAGCGGGTGGTGGTGGTGGAAGACGCGCGAGCAATTCATTAAACTTGTTATCAAGCTTTGTTTCGAACGTCTTCTCAAGGCCAGTGATCTTCTCCATGGCCTCTTCAAAATTGTTCAGCACATCTTGCACCTGTTCAGTCATCATTTGCTGAAACTTATCATGAAGCTCCTTGTTCGATAAATTCTCCCAGTCAATCTCGGCGGCTTGTGATCCTGGCATGGTTAGCAGCAATAGAAACACACAAGAATATGATCCTACAGACTACGAACAAGTGGTGGTGGTGGGTGTCACAAACCCGTCAAGCAAAACTCAAATTCTTACCAGTTCTTACCCAGCAGCAGGCGGTGATCGGCAACCGTTGTAGTCAAAACTCTCAAAGCTTGGATAGAGCGATTACCACGGAGAGTCAAACGCACGACGTAGATGTATGTGGAGCTGGGAAGGCTTATAATATGGTAGCAAAAAGGGTCAGCAATAATCAATTCAGAGATGCAAAGTTGAATAAACGCTCAACGACGGTACTGTGCTGGTCCTAGGCTAGACTGTGCTAGAGACGCGAGCCTAGAACACCAACAAAATCACGGCGCAGCACGTAAACAAGGGAGGAGCACACTCTGAATTTTTTTCTCTTTTTTTGCACTTTTTTTCCTCTTTTTTTTTGCCTCGCAACAAATTTTTTTCAAAAAAGTCTACAAATGGTCTAAAAACTGCCTAGCCAGAATTTTCCAGACTTAGTTTTTTTTTTTGAAATTGGAACTATTTTTCTTCTGCGGATGGCTCGGAAGTTGGGGAGTCCTTGTCTGTCACGACTCGGAGTATCGCGTGATCTGGAAATCGAGAACAAAGCAACAATTACTGGACTCGGACTAGGACTGGTGGCGGAGATGAATCTGGTGGAACTCGGACTGGTGGCGAAGATGTATCTGGTGGAACACGGACATGTGGCGGATATATGTTGCAGGTGAACTCGGATTGGCGTGATGGCGGCGGATATGTGGTGGCGTATATGGATTCGGATTGACGGTGAATATGTGGTGGTGGTATATGGCAACAGCGACGATGATGATGCGGTGGTGATATATGGCAGCGGCGACCTGACAACCTGTGAACAGAACTCGAAACTCTAAAAGACTAGACGCTAAGACCAGCAACTGGACACAACGATGCAACCGCAAATTCAACAAAGCAAATACAGAAAAGATTATGCAAGGCTCAGATTGGTTCGGATGGGATGAACTAACCCTAATTTTTTTTGGCTTTTTCGTGGACTATAGGTATGAAGAACAGACTCGATCTAAACTACGAAAAACTGTAAAATCTCACCGAGCAACCTGGAAATCTGATACCACTTGATTGAGGCAAAGGTGCCCCGTCTTTCGATGAGATGATGGATATCGCTTTGGTGGCAGTCGACTTTGACGATCCGACTACGAACGTGCGAGGACGTCGCGCCTTAGCAATCGCTAAACCAACTCCGAGAGGTTATTGACCACGGCGGAGCATGATCAACCTGACCACGAGGGTCTGTTTCCTGCGAGCAAACGAAGAACAAGCAAGAAACTGAGATTGCAATTTGGATATTGCGAATATAAGATGAAAGCTTTATTGATCAAGGTGGGGGTTCTGTGACGCCTTTGTCTGGTCGTTGAACACAAACGAAGTACGCGAAGTTGCAGCTATGGCGAACTTTTAATCTAAACAAAACCCAAAGTCTAAACGATGCCCTAAGGGCTGTATATATGGAGGAAGAGGGGGGGGGGGGAATTTCGTGACCCTTGGTGGAGGGGTCCGAAATCAACCCTATCTCTTGTTTCCCCACACATACGGACTCTAAAAATAGCCTATACTTATGTATTTCGAAATTACATGGGCCTGGCCCAATAATAAGGTGACGCAGCACCTATAATAGCCTCGGGACGAAATTTATGAAGTGGCATCTTGTATATTTCGTCCAAGGCTTCATGCACCCATTATGGTGGCTTCAAAGTCCTGAAATCATCACTTGTAACTCCGTTCTTGTTCCCCTTGCGCATGCCATCATCTCCATGCTTGTTCTTAATCCAATGTTCATCCTTCTCCAAGCTAGGCCCTTCATTTGTAAGCAAAACAAATGTATCCAATTTAGGCAGCATCATATTCTCATGAACATTAGAATCATTACCAAGAAACGAAAATACCTGGTAATTTAGTTGGCGTGCGCGAGCTCTAGTAATTGGTCCAGTATGTACAGCACCAGGGGCAGGGGGTGTAACAATGGTATTGATGTCCTCATCAATATCGCATTGGTGGCAGTCGACTTTGATGATCCGACTACGAACGTGCGAGGACGTCGCGCCTTAGCAATCGCTAAACCAACTCCGAGAGGTTATTGACCATGCCGGAGCACGATCAACCTGACCACGAGGGTCTGTTTCCTGCGAGCAAACGAAGAACAAGCAAGAAACTGAGATTGCAATCTGGATATTGCGAATATAAGATGAAAGCTTTATTGATCAAGGTGGGGTTCTGTGACGCCTTTTTTTGGTCGTTGAACACAAACGAAGTACGCGAAGTTGCAGCTATGGCGAACTTTTAATCTAAACAAAACCCGAAGTCTAAACGATGCCCTAAGGGCTGTATATATGGAGGAAGAGGGGGGGGGGGAGTTCGTGGCCCTTGGTGGAGGGGTCCGAAATCAACCCTATCTCTTGTTTCCCCACATATACGTACTCTAAAAATAGCCTATACTTATGTATTTCGAAATTACATGGGCCTGGCCCAATAATAAGGTGACGCAGCACCTAAAATAGCCTCAAGACGAAATTTATGAAGTGGCATCTTGTATATTTCGTCCAAGGCTTCATGCACCCATTGTGGTGGCTTCAAAGTCCTGAAATCATCACTTGTAACTCCGTTCTTGTTCCCCTTGCGCATGGCATCATCTCCATGCTTGTTCTTGCTCCAATGTTCATCCTTCTCCAAGCTAGGCCCTTCATTTGTAAGCAAAACAAATGTATCCAATTTAGGCAGCATCATATTCTCATGAACATTAGAATCATTACCAAGAAACGAAAGTACCTGATAATTTAATTGGCGTGCGCGAGCTCTAGTAATTGGTCCCATATATGTAGCAGTAGGGGCTGTGGGTGTAACAATAGTATTGATGTCCTCATCATCCTCCCCTTCTTGAAATGAAGTCGTCCTCGACGGAAACTCATCTTCCTCACCCAAATAAGGCTTCAAATCTGCAATGTTAAAAGTGGGACTAACCCCAAAATCTGCAGGCAGCTCAAGTTTATATGCATTATCATTTATTTTCTCTAACACCTTAAAGGGACCATCAGCACGTGGCATTAGCTTTGATTTGCGCAAATCAGGAAATCTATCCTTACGCAAATGTATCCAAACAAGATCTCCAGGTGCAAACACAACATGTTTTCTACCCTTATCTCCAGCAAGTTTTTATTTAGCATTCATACGCTCAATGTTTTCCTTAGTTAACTCATGCATTTTTAAAATCAATTCAGCACGTTGTTTAGCATCAAAATTAACCTTCTCCGAAGATGGAAGAGGCAACAAATCAATAGGTGCACGAGGTAGGAAACCATACACAACTTCAAAAGGGCACATCTTAGTAGTAGAATGCAATGAACGATTATAAGCAAATTCAATATGAGGCAAGCATTCCTCCCACATTTTCTTATTATTCTTCAAAACAGCCCTAAGCATAGTAGACAACGTTCTATTGACTACTTCAGTTTGTCCATCAGTTCGGGGGTGACAAGTAGTACTAAAAAGCAGTTTAGTCCCCAACTTAGCCCATAAACATCTCCAAAACTGGCTAAGAAATTTAGTATCACGATCTGAAACAATAGTATTTGGCACACCATGCAAGCGAATAATTTCACGAAAGAACAAATCAGCCACATTAACAGCATCATCGCTTTTATGACATGGTATAAAGTGTGCCATTTTCGAGAATCTATCCACGACAACAAATATGCTATCCCTCCCCTTCTTTGTTCGAGGTAAACCTAAAACAAAGTCCATAGATATATCCTCCCAAGGAACACTAGGTACAGGCAAAGGCATATATAAACCATGAGGATTGAGTCGTGACTTAGCTTTTTGACATGTAGTGCAGCGAGCAATAAAACGCTCAACATCCCGTCTCATCTTTGGCCAAAAGAAATGTGTAGCAAGTACGTCCTCCGTCTTCTTCACGCCAAAGTGTCCCATTAATCCTCCTCCATGCGCCTCCTGCAACAACAAAAGACGAACGGAGCTAGCTGGAATGCATAGCTTGTTAGCACGAAACACAAATCCATCGTTAACGACGAACTTGTTCCACATTCTTCGTTCTTTACAATTCTGCATTACATCTTTAAAATCAGCATCATGCACATATTGATCTTTGATGGTCTCCAAACAAAATATTTTGAAGTCAAGTTGTGAAAGCATAGTATAGCGGCGAGACAATGCATCAGCAATAACATTTTCTTTTCCCTTCTTGTGTTTAATGACATAAGGAAAAGTCTCAATGAATTCAACCCATTTAGCATGTCTACGATTCAGTTTAGCTTGACTTTTAATATGTTTCAAAGATTCATGATCAGAATGTATAACAAATTCTTTGGGCCATAAATAATGTTGCCATGTTTCTAAAGTCCGAACAAGAGCATATAATTCTTTATCATAAGTAGAATAATTCAGACTAGGCCCACTCAATTTTTCAGAAAAGTATGCAACAGGTTTGCCATCTTGTAATAACACACCTCCTAATCCAATTCCACTAGCATCACATTCAAGCTCAAAAGTCTTATTAAAATCAGGAAGTTGGAGTAAAGGAGCATGTGTCAACTTATCTTTCAATACCGTGAAGGCTTCTTCCTGTGCGGTACCCCAAACAAAAGGCACATCCTTCTTTGTAAGCTCGTTGAGAGGTGCAGCAATGGTGCTGAAATCTCTCACAAAACGCCTATAGAATCCAGTGAGGCCGAGAAAACTCCTCACTTGTGTGACCGTTTTGGGCTGCGGCCAACTCTCAATAGCTTCAATCTTGGCTTTGTCAACTTCAATTCCCTGTGGAGTAACAACATAGCCAAGAAAAGATACTCGGTCGGTGCAAAAGGTGCACTTCCCAAGGTTACCAAACAAACGTGCATCACGTAGAGCAATAAAAACAGCACGTAAATGTTCCAAATGTTCTTCCAAAGATCTGCTATAAATCAGTATGTCATCAAAGTAAACTACCACAAATCGTCCAATGAAAGCACGTAAAACTTCGTTCATTAATCTCATGAAAGTACTAGGTGCATTAGTTAACCCAAAAGGCATGACTAACCACTCATATAATCCAAACTTAGTTTTAAATGCTGTTTTCCATTCATCTCCCAATTTCATACGAATTTGATGGTAGCCACTACGCAAATCAACTTTGGAGAATATTGTAGAGCCACTCAATTCATCAAGCATATCATCTAGCCTAGGAATAGGATGACGATAACGAATATTAATATTATTAATGCCTCTACAATCAACACACATACGTGATGTACCATCCTTTTTCGGCACTAGAATAATAGGAACAGCACAAGGACTAAGGGATTCGCGTATATAACCTTTGTCGAGAAGCTCTTGTACTTGGCGCATAATCTCCTTCGTCTCCTCTGGATTGGTACGGTATGGTGCACGGTTTGGCAGTGAAGCACCGGGAATTAAGTCAATCTGATGCTCAATCCCTCGAATAGGCGGTAATCCCGGTGGCACGTCTTGTGGAAAGACGTCAGCGAACTCCTGCAAAATGTTAGTGACAGCAGGCAAATGTAACCAAACAAGATCTCCAGGTGCAAACACAACATGTTTTCTACCCTTATCTCCAGCAAGTTTATATTTAGCATTCATGCGCTCAATGTTTTCCTTAGTTAACTCATGCATTTTTAAAAT
This sequence comes from Triticum aestivum, assembly GCF_018294505.1. Taxonomy (NCBI): domain Eukaryota; kingdom Viridiplantae; phylum Streptophyta; class Magnoliopsida; order Poales; family Poaceae; genus Triticum; species Triticum aestivum. Next base: position 7,677 of record NW_025229073.1, on the reverse strand, counting down.
CAATTCAGCACGTTGTTTAGCATCAAAATTAACCTTCTCCGAAGATGGAAGAGGCAACAAATCAATAGGTGCACGAGGTAGGAAACCATACACAACTTCAAAAGGGCACATCTTAGTAGTAGAATGCAATGAACGATTATAAGCAAATTCAATATGAGGCAAGCATTCCTCCCACATTTTCTTATTATTCTTCAAAACAGCCCTAAGCATAGTAGACAACGTTCTATTGACTACTTCAGTTTGTCCATCAGTTTGGGGGTGACAAGTAGTACTAAAAAGCAGTTTAGTCCCCAACTTAGCCCATAAACATCTCCAAAAGTGGCTAAGAAATTTAGTATCACGATCTGAAACAATAGTATTTGGCACACCATGCAAGCGAATAATTTCACGAAAGAACAAATCAGCAACATTAACAGCATCATCGCATTTATGACATGGTATAAAGTGTGCCATTTTCGAGAATCTATCCACGACAACAAATATGCTATCCCTCCCCTTCTTTGTTCGAGGTAAACCTAAAACAAAGTCCATAGATATATCCTCCCAAGGAACACTAGGTACATGCAAAGGCATATATAAACCATGGGGATTGAGTCGTGACTTAGCTTTTTGACATGTAGTGCATCGAGCAATAAAACGCTCAACATCCCGTCTCATCTTTGGCCAAAAGAAATGTGTAGCAAGTACGTCCTCCGTCTTCTTCACGCCAAAGTGTCCCATTAATCCTCCTCCATGCGCCTCCTGCAACAACAAAAGACGAACGGAGCTAGCTGGAATGCATAGCTTGTTAGCACGAAACACAAATCCATCGTTAACGACGAACTTGTTCCACATTCTTCGTTCTTTACAATTCTGCATTACATCTTTAAAATCAGCATCATGCACATATTGATCTTTGATGGTCTCCAAACCAAATATTTTGAAGTCAAGTTGTGAAAGCATAGTATAGCGGCGAGACAATGCATCAGCAATAACATTTTCTTTTCCCTTCTTGTGTTTAATGACATAAGGAAAAGTCTCAATGAATTCAACCCATTTAGCATGTCTACGATTCAGTTTAGCTTGACTTTTAATATGTTTCAAAGATTCATGATGAGAATGTATAACAAATTCTTTGGGCCATAAATAATGTTGCCATGTTTCTAAAGTCCGAACAAGAGCATATAATTCTTTATCATAAGTAGAATAATTCAGACTAGGCCCACTCTTTTCAGAAAAGTATGCAACAGGTTTGCCATCTTGTAATAACACACCGCCTAATCCAATTCCACTAGCATCACATTCAAGCTCAAAAGTCTTATTAAAATCAGGAAGTTGGAGTAAAGGAGCATGTGTCAACTTATCTTTCAATACCGAGAAGGCTTCTTCCTGTGCGGTACCCCAAAGAAAAGGCACATCTTTCTTTGTAAGCTCATTGAGAGGTGCAGCAATGGTGCTGAAATCTCTCACAAAACGCCTATAGAATCCAGCGAGGCCAAGAAAACTCCTCACTTGTGTGACCGTTTTGGGTTGCGGCCAACTCTCAGTAGCTTCAATCTTGGCTTTATCAACTTCAATTCCCTGTGGAGTAACAACATAGCCAAGAAAATATACTCGGTCGGTGCAAAAGGTGCAATTCCCAAGGTTACCAAACAAACGTGCATCACGTAGAGCAATAAAAACAGCACATAAATGTTCCAAATGTTCTTCCAAAGATCTGCTATAAATCAATATGTCATCAAAGTAAACTACCACAAATTGTCCAATGAAAGCACGTAAAACTTCGTTCATTAATCTCATGAAAGTACTAGGTGCATTAGTTAACCCAAAAGGCATGACTAACCACTCATATAATCCAAACTTAGTTTTGAATGCTGTTTTCCATTCATCTCCCAATTTCATACGAATTTGATGGTATCCACTACGCAAATCAACTTTGGAGAATATTGTAGAGCCACTCAATTCATCAAGCATATCATCAAGCATATCATCGATGATAAGGACATGACTACCTTGGATATGACCAAAAATATTGCATATATGCATATTTGTAAGGTGATTTCTAGTGCAAACTATTCAATAATCTATTTATGTTATCCAGAACAAAAATACTTCACACACTTTTGTGTTTTGTCTAATTGCAGGTGTATGGGACATTTGTACAATCCACATATGAAGATAAGGAAGAAAGAGATGTTTATTTGCTGTTCAAAAAGTTCTCTCACGTCACTTTTGGCCCAAGAGAAGATAGAGTCCAAGTCTCTCACGTCCTGGATTCAGATTCGGACTGCACAGACACACCTGACTCAAAACAAACACAAGTTTTTCATACGGACTCCGAATTGGGTGATTCTTTTTTTGTTGGAAACTAGATTTCGTGCACTTTCCAACCCAATTGGAATCACCTTCAAATTCGTCCGGAGCGTTGAGTTGTGGACGAAACAATCTGATGCTGCAGCAGAATCCGAGTCAAACTACAAGTCCAAAGGTGTTACATCACCTCCACTTGGGCCCATTGGCCTTGTACGACCTAGATTTAGTTTTAGGCTGCCTTGGGACGTCCTCCCACCTCCTTGGCCGCCACCCCTTGGTCCTATATAAGTAGATCCATCTAGTAGCTTTTCCTTGGGATTTGTTTAGTTAAAAGTTAGCCATTGCAACTTCGTGTACTTCGTTTGTGTCCAACGACCAGACCAAGACCGCTTACGGATCCCCACCTTTATCAATACTTCATATATACTCGCAATATTCAGATTGCATTTATCATATTCTTGCTTGTTCTTCGATTGCTTGCAGGAATAGACCTTCGTGGTCAGGTTGATTGTGCTCCAGCATGGTCAATAACCTCTCGGAGTTGGTTTAGCGATTGCTAAGGCGCAACGTCGTGCACGTTTGTAGTCGGATCGTCAAAGTCATCTTCACCAAATCGATAGTTATCATCTCATCGAAAAATCGGGACACCCCGCCTCTATCAAAGACGTGCCACCGGGATTACCGCCTATTCGAGGGATTGAGCATCAGATTGACTTAATTCCCGGTGCTTCACTGCCAAACCGTGCACCATACCGTACCAATCCAGAGGAGACGAAGGAGATTATGCGTCAAGTACAAGAGCTTCTCGACAAAGGTTATATACGCGAATCCCTTAGTCCTTGTGCTGTTCCTATTATTCTAGTGCCGAAAAAGGATGGTACATCACGTATGTGTGTTGATTGTAGAGGCATTAATAATATTACTATTCGTTATCGTCATCCTATTCCTAGGCTAGATGATATGCTTGATGAATTGAGTGGCTCTACAATATTCTCCAAAGTTGATTTGCGTAGTGGCTACCATCAAATTCGTATGAAATTGGGAGATGAATGGAAAACAGCATTTAAAACTAAGTTTGGATTATATGAGTGGTTAGTCATGCCTTTTGGGTTAACTAATGCACCTAGTACTTTCATGAGATTAATGAACGAAGTTTTACGTGCTTTCATTGGATGATTTGTGGTAGTTTACTTTGATGACATATTGATTTATAGCAGATCTTTGGAGGAACATTTGGAACATTTACATGCTGTTTTTATTGCTCTACGTGATGCACGTTTGTTTGGTAACCTTGGGAAGTGCACCTTTTGCACCGACCGAGAATCTTTTCTTGGCTATGTTGTTACTCCACAGGGAATTGAAGTTGATAAAGCCAAGATTGAAGCTATTGAGAGTTGGCCGCAGCCCAAAACGGTCACACAAGTGAGGAGTTTTCTTGGCCTCGCTGGATTCTATAGGCGTTTTGTGAGAGATTTCAGCACCATTGCTGCACCTCTCAACGAGCTTACAAAGAAGGATGTGCCTTTTGTTTGGGGTACCGCACAGGAAGAAGCCTTCACGGTATTGAAAGATAAGTTGACACATGCTCCTTTACTCCAACTTCCTGATTTTAATAAGACTTTTGAGCTTGAATGTGATGCTAGTGGAATTGGATTAGGAGGTGTGTTATTACAAGATGGCAAACCTGTTGCATACTTTTCTGAAAAATTGAGTGGGCCTAGTCTGAATTATTCTACTTATGATAAAGAATTATATGCTCTTGTTCGGACTTTAGAAACATGGCAACATTATTTATGGCCCAAAGAATTTGTTATACATTCTGATCATGAATCTTTGAAACATATTAAAAGTCAAGCTAAACTGAATCGTAGACATGCTAAATGGGTTGAATTCATTGAGACTTTTCCTTATGTCATTAAACACAAGAAGGGAAAAGAAAATGTTATTGCTGATGCATTGTCTCGCCGCTATACTATGCTTTCACAACTTGACTTCAAAATATTTTGTTTGGAGACCATCAAAGATCAATATGTGCATGATGCTGATTTTAAAGATGTAATGCAGAATTGTAAAGAACGAAGAATGTGGAACAAGTTCGTCGTTAACGATGGATTTGTGTTTCGTGCTAACAAGCTATGCATTCCAGCTAGCTCCGTTCGTCTTTTGTTGTTGCAGGAGGCGCATGGAGGAGGATTAATGGGACACTTTGGCGTGAAGAAGACGGAGGACGTACTTGCTACACATTTCTTTTGGCCAAAGATGAGACGGGATGTTGAGCGTTTTATTGCTCGCTGCACTACATGTCAAAAAGCTAAGTCACGACTCAATCCTCATGGTTTATATATGCCTTTGCCTGTACCTAGTGTTCCTTGGGAGGATATATCTATGGACTTTGTTTTAGGTTTACCTCGAACAAAGAAGGGGAGGGATAGCATATTTGTTGTCGTGGATAGATTCTCGAAAATGGCACACTTTATACCATGTCATAAAAGCGATGATGCTGTTAATGTTGCTGATTTGTTCTTTCGTGAAATTATTCGCTTGCATGGTGTGCCAAATACTATTGTTTCAGATCGTGATACTAAATTTCTTAGCCACTTTTGGAGATGTTTATGGGCTAAGTTCGGGACTAAACTGCTTTTTAGTACTACTTGTCACCCCCAAACTGATGGACAAACTGAAGTAGTCAATAGAATGTTGTCTACTATGCTTAGGGCTGTTTTGAAGAATAATAAGAAAATGTGGGAGGAATGCTTGCCTCATATTGAATTTGCTTATAATCGTTCATTGCATTCTACTACTAAGATGTGCCCTTTTGAAGTTGTGTATGGTTTCCTACCTCGTGCACCTATTGATTTGTTGCCTCTTCCATCTTCGGAGAAGGTTAATTTTGATGCTAAACAACGTGCTGAATTGATTTTAAAAATGCATGAGTTAACTAAGGAAAACATTGAGCGTATGAATGCTAAATATAAACTTGCTGGAGATAAGGGTAGAAAACATGTTGTGTTTGCACCTGGAGATCTTGTTTGGTTACATTTGCGTAAGGATAGATTTCCTCATTTGCGCAAATCAAAGTTAATGCCACGTGCTGATGGTCCCTTTAAGGTGATGAGGACATGACTATCTTGGATATGACCAAAAATATTGCATATATGCATATTTGTCAGGTGATTTCTAGTGCAAACTATTCAATAATCTATTTATGTTATCCAGAACAAAAATACTTCACACACTTTTGTGTTTTGTCTAATTGCAGGTGTATGGGACATTTGTACAATCCACATATGAAGATAAGGAAGAAAGAGATGTTTATTTGCTGTCCAAAAAGTTCTCTCACGTCACTTTTGGCCCAAGAGAAGATAGAGTCCAAGTCTCTCACGTTCTGGATTCAGATTCGGACTGCACAGACACACCTGACTCAAAACGCACACAAGTTTTTCATACGGACTCCGAATTGGATGATTCTTTTTTTGTTGGAAACTAGATTTCGTGCACTTTCCAACCCAATTGGAATCACCTTCAAATTCGTCCGGAGCGTTGAGTTGTGGACGAAACAATCTGATGCTGCAGCAGAATCCGAGTCAAACTACAAGTCCAAAGGTGTTACATCACCTCCACTTGGGCCCATTGGCCTTGTACGACCTAGATTTAGTTTTAGGCTGCCTTGGGACGTCCTCCCACCTCCTTGGCCGCCACCCCTTACTCCTATATAAGTAGATCCATCTAGTAGCTTTTCCTTGGGATTTGTTTAGTTAAAAGTTAGCCATTGCAACTTCGTGTACTTCGTTTGTGTCCAACGACCAGACCAAGACCGCTTCCGGATCCCCACCATTATCAATACTTCATATATATTTGCAATATTCAGATTGCTTTATCATATTCTTGCTCGTTCTTCGATTGCTTGCAGGAATAGACCTTCGTGGTCAGGCTGACCGTGCTTCCAGCATCGTCAGTAACCTCAGGAGATTGGTTTAGCGATTGCTAAGGCGCAACGTTGTGCACGTTTGTAGTCGGATTGTCAAAGTCGTCTCCACCAAATCGATAGTTATCATCTCATCGAAAGATCGGGACCCTCGCCTCTATCAAGTGGTATCAAGTGGTATCAGTTTTCAGGTTGCTCGGTGAGAATTTCCAGTTTTCCTAGATTAGATTTATTTTCTTACCTATTGTCCAAGAAAAAGCCACAAAAAAGAGTTAGATCTATTCATCCTTGGTCCAAGCCAGTCTGAGCCTTTGCAATTTTCTTTTCATTGCTTGCATAGTTGAATTATCGGTTGCATCGTCGTGTCGAGTTGCTGGTCTTAGTGTCTAGTTCGTTTAGAGTTTCGAGTTCTGTTCACATTAGTCACGCCACCGCTGCATCATTATCTCTTCCGCTGTCCACCACCCATCCATCAATTTCCACCACGTGCTACCCACCATTCAATGTCATAATAATAGTTGAGATCGTTCACATCTTCACTTGATCCAATCTGCATCTTATCTAGTTTGTTTTGGAAAGAGGGAGAAAAAAGAGAGAGAAAAAAACGAGAGAAAAAAAAAGGAGAAAAAAAAAGTCAGAGAAAAAAAAGGAGAGAAAAAAAAAGTGTGAGGAAAAAAAAGAGAAAAAAAAATCAAAAAAATCGGCACAAACTTTTTCAGAGGAAAGTTGGAGACAAAGTTGTTGATATATCCTGCTTGGCTTTTGTTTCACATCATTATCTTTACTGCCGTTGTGATCTTCACTTATATCTTGCTGTCCAGAGCTACTTAGTATCCTTCAATGATGCTAGTTGTGCTACTACGTGACCTCATTAGTGTTCTAGGCTCGCGTCTCTAGTTCGGTCTAGCCTAGGACCAGCACAGTACCGTCGCTGAGCGTTTATTCAACATTGCATCTTTGAATTGATTATTGCTAATCTTTTGCTACCATATATAGCCAACCCAGCTCCACATATTTCTACACCGTGTATACGTACGCTCCCCTGGCAATCGCTTTACTCAATATTCGGAGTTACTTGACACCGTTGGTTGCCGATCACCGCCTGCTGCATGGTAAGAACTTGTAAGACATTGATATTTGCTTTACTGTGAGCGTTTTACCACCACATCCTAGTAGTTATAGGAACATTATTTTGGGTTTTGTTTCTTGTTCTACTAATCATGACAGGATCCAGAGTCAATTCATGGGCTTTGTCGATCGCGGGAGACGTGCCACCACCTTTGCAAATACCACAACCGTCACGAGAGGTGCACAAACATCCAAATGCACATGATCAGGTTAATGTATCTATACCACCATTTAATGGCCGTTTTAAACCTGCTTTATATATTGAATGGGAGTTCGACATAAAAAATATATTTGCTTCCCATAATTTCGATGAACATAAAAAGGTTAAGGTT
>NW_025229072.1:24409-29235 GCF_018294505.1 Triticum aestivum | reverse complement strand
GAGTATGTAGTACTTGATGAAGAACTCATAGGAAGTTATGCAGTTCCAAGATAATCTCGAGATACCAGGGGGGTAATATTCGACACAAGATCAAAGTAAAGGTTGGACTGGCGTATTGATCCATAGGAGACAATTGTTTTAAATTGTCCGAGAAATGAGATCAAAGAAGAACAATCATGGTCGGAACCACGGTTGCAAGGGATCAATTCACAGATACCATATGTTAGTTATCAAGGAAATAGTTATTATTACAAGAAGCTTCTATGACAGGATCTACATCGTGTCCATGGGCATGAACACAAAGTTCAAGGTCGACTCCCACTTCTCCAATGCACCACCTTTCATTCACTCCTCGCGCTCAATGAAGTTGTAGTTTTGAAATTTTATCTGGCAAAATACCAGAAGAGTACGACTCGTGAAAACTTTCGAGTTCACACCTATTAAGGAAGGCATAGGTTCAACCCATCGGGGCATCTTAGAATCATATACCAGGATCTTTAGAAGTAATTAACTCAAGCTCGAAGACAGAGCATGGTTAAGAAAGCAGAGGATACAATTTACCAAAGGCATTATGTATTAGAGGAAAGGCTCACCAGGTTATTGAATATGAAGGGCGTTGTCAGATAAAATCCAACAAAGGATCTGGTGGTCCACAAGGGATCTGACGTGAGCATCAGTACTCAACTAGAGGAAGAAGATTGCAAGGAGATCAGATTATAGAAACAACTGACTAACTCAATTGTCAAATGCAAAGGAATTATGATTTCCAAATCAAGGGATCAGAAGCAATGCTCTGATTAGGGGTGGATAAGTTGAATAGCCGTAGGATACAATCAAAGACAATTGGATTGGTTGAGAACCAATTCCAGTAAAAAGAATGGCAGCTCAGCCGGAAAAGTAATTTATAAGGATCAATGATGATTGCGTGTATTCGCAACATATTGAGTCAACAGACTCAAATGGTAATGACAAGGAATGTCAATATGACTACGAGACTTATGGGATTATCCATAATGCAAGCAAGCAAGAATTTCAAGAGCCAAAGGCCCCAAAGGATTTTCGGAAGATCGAATATTATTTTGAAATCTTTCGTGAAACACAAGAACAACTGGGGATGAGCGGATACTCGACAAGTGCGAGGATTTATTCGAAGGGGCATTCATGTGGCAAAGAACTGCTAGGCAGTAGGCACAAAGTATTCTCGGAACAATAGAGAAAACTTCGGGGTATCTTATAATAACAAGATCAATGGGGGATGATCATATGAATGGCAAGTGTAAGTAGTTATCCATACGGATTTATCGGTGGTCAGGAATATCAAAAGTGATGGGCACAAAGTCTCGAGAGAACATCAGAGAGTATCTTCGGAATCTTCTGATGTAACAGGCGATCATCTGAAGTGAGGGGCTCTCCGGGAAAAAGTACTTGCGAGAACCTAAAGTTAGTTTTGTTTTTAGCAAAATCGTTTAACCCGAATAGAAGAGAGTTCAGAGTCCCAGAGTAAAGGTCGAGGAGTAAAAGATCCTAGTACCACCCAATGGCGACGTGGGCCCATGGGCCGCACAGCCATGTTAGTAAAAGTTTTGTAAAGTCTAGACTTGACTTCGGCCAAGGAGTTGGAAGGGGGATTCCTACAGGCAGTCGGCTCTGATACCAACTTGTGACGCCCCCGATTCAATCGTACACTAATCATGCACGCAACTGTGTACGATCAAGATCAGGGACTCACGGGAAGATATCACAACACAACTCTACAAATAAAATAAGTCATACAAGCATCATAATACAAGCCAGGGGCCTCGAGGGCTCGAATACAAGTGCTCGATCATAGACGAGTCAGCGGAAGCAACAATATCTGAGTACAGACATAAGTTAAACAAGTTGCCTTAAGAAGGCTAGTACAAACTGGGATACAGATCGAAAGAGGCGCAGGCCTCCTGCCTGGGATCCTCCTAAACTACTCCTGGTCGTCGTCAGCGGGCTGCACGTAGTAGTAGGCACCTCCGGGGTAGTAGTCGTCGTCGACGGTGGCGTCTGGCTCCTGGACTCCAGCATCTGGTTGCGACAACCAGAAAGAAAGGAAAGGGGAAAAAGGGGGAGAAAGCAACCGTGAGTACTCATCCAAAGTACTCGCAAGCAAGGAACTACACTACATATGCATGGGTATATGTGTAAGGAGGCCATATCAGTGGACTGAACTGCAGAATGCCAGAATAAGAGGGGGATAGCTAATCCTGTCGAAGACTACGCTTCTGGCAGCCTCCGTCTTGCATCAAGTATAAGAGAGTAGATTGAAGTCCTCCAAGTAGCATCTCCAAGTAGCATCTCATAGCATAATCCTACCCGGCGATCCCCTCCTCGTATCCCTGAGGGAGAGCGACCACCGGTTGTATCTGGCACTTGGAAGGGTGTGTTTTATTAAGTATCCGGTTCTAGTTGTCATAAGGTCAAGGTACAACTCCAAGTCGTCCTGTTACCGAAGATCACGGCTATTCGAATAGATTAACTTCCCTGCAGGGGTGCACCACATAGCCCAACACGCTCGATCCCATTTGGCCGGACACACTTTCCTGGGTCATGCCCGGCCTCGGAAGATCAACACGTCGCAGCCCCACCTAGGCAAAACAGAGAGGCCAGCACGCCGGTCTAAACCTAAGCGCGCAGGGGTCTGGGCCCATCGCCCTGAGCACACCTGCACGTTGCGTGGGCGGCCGAAAGCAGACCTAGCCTAGTGGCGTTCCAGTCCAATTCGGCGCGCGCCGCTCCGTCGCTGACGTTTGAAGTGCTTCGGCTGATACCACGACGTCGGGATACCCATAACTACTCCCGCGTAGATGGTTAGTGCGTATAGGCTCGTAGCCGACTCAGATCAAATACCAAGATCTCGTTAAGCGTGTTAAGCATCCGCGAACGCCGAACAGGGCCAGGCCCACCTGTCTCCTAGGTGGTCTCAACCTGCCCTGTCGCTCCGCCACAAAGTAACAGTCGAGGGCCGTCGGGAACCCAGGCCCACCTCTACCGGGATGGAGCCACCTGCCCCTTCAGCCCCCATCTCCAAACAGTATCACCAGTAATGTAACAGTGTAAAGTATATAGTATATGCCCGTGATCACCTCCCGAAGTGATCACAGCCCAGTAGTATAGCATGGCAGACGGACAAGAGTGTAGGGCCACTGATGGAACACTAGCATCCTATACTAAGCATTTAGGATTGCGGGTAAGGTATCAATGACTGTAGCAGCAATGACAGGCTATGCATCAGAATAGGATTAACGAAAAGCAGTAACATGCTACACTACTCTAATGCAAGCAGTATAGAGAAGAGTAGGCGATATCTGGTGATCAAAGGGGGGGCTTGCCTGGTTGCTCTGGCAAGAGAGAGGGGTCGTCAACTCCGTAGTCGAACTGGGCAGCAGCAGCGTCGGTCTCGTAGTCTACCGAAGAGAAGAGGGGGAAGAAACAATAAATACAGTGCAAACATAAGCAAGACGACGCAAGACATGACAAAGAGCGGTGCTAGGTGTGTTCTAACGCAGTATGAGGTGATGCTGGCGAAGGGGGAAATCGTCCGGGAAAGTATTCCCGGTGTTCCGTGTTTTCGGACAGATGAACCGGAGGGAAAAAGTTGCGAGTTCGATAGGTTAGGGGTGTGTGGCGGACGAACGGATTGCGCATCCGGGTTCGTCTCGTCGTTCTGAGCAACTTTCATGTAGAAAGTATTTTAATCCGAGTTACGGATTAAAAGATATGATTTTCTAAAGATTTAAATCATTTTTTGATTTTAATTATTTATTTAAATTCAACATTATCCAAAACAGTGTTTGCTGACGTCATCATGACGTCAGCATGACATCAGCAGTCAACGTTGACCATTGACCTGGTCAACCTGACAGGTGGGACCCGCATGCCATACTCTGATTATTCTGATTAGGGTTTAACTAATCTAATTATTGTCTAATTATTGTTTAATTAATTTAACACTAGTTAATTAGGTTAATCTAATTATGATTAATTAACTTAATTAATTAATTAATTTAATTATTATTACTTATTTAATTATTTTTATTTTTATTATTTTTACTTAATTATTTTTTTAATTCCTTTTTTTTAAACGTTCTGGGCGCTGGGGCCACTTGGTCAGTGGCCCAGGGGGCATAACGGGCGCGGTTACGGGCATGCGCCCGTGCGAGGGCACGGGGCAATAGGGGCGTCGGCGGGGAGCAGCGCACGGCGCTGGGTCGCAACGGCCGGAGGCGGCGAGTAGCACTCGGCGCGGCGTCGCGCAGGAAGTAGCGGGGCGGCGGAGGCGAGAGGCTCGAGCGGCAGAGAGCATGCGGGGGAGGCGCGGCCCGGGGCGCGTGGCCAAGGCAGAGCCTTGCCGTTGCCGGAGCTAGGCGTGGCGCGATGGGCGCTGTCAGGAGAGGCCGGAGGAGGCCACGGCGACGGGCGCGCGCGGAGGAGCTCGTCGGGGCAGTCGGGAGCGGCGACTTGCAACAGAGAGGGGGAGAGGGGCACCGGGAGGCGTGGCCCCGAGCGCGGCGAGGGCGGGTGGTGCGGCGACGGAGCCGCGGCGGAGGGGCGCCGGACGTGAGGGCCGCCACGGGCGCGGCTGGCGCAGTTGACCGGCGCGAGCAAGGACGGCAAAACGCCGGCGAGCTAGGGAGAGGCCACGGCCTTGTGCGAGCGCGGCGGGCGTAGGGGAACGGAGGCCGAGGGCCTCACCGGGCTTTGTAGGGACTAGGGCAGCGGGCGCGGTGGAGGTCGGGGAGGCCATTGTGGAGGGGGGCGAGGACGGCGTCGACGAGGAGGAGGCAGCCCGGTGGGGA
>NW_025229072.1:19642-23713 GCF_018294505.1 Triticum aestivum | reverse complement strand
TCTGTTTTAACTCATTTTAAATTATTTAGACATTTTATATAAATGGGTTTGTTGCACCATAATTACATTTGTAATATTTAGTACAAACCAAACATTTTTATTTTAATTTTTGAAAACTTTTATTGTTATCATTAATTTGAATTTGAATTTAGGACCGGTTTTTGTTCTAATGATAAATTAGTAGCAGTAACCGTGGTGACGTGGCACCATTAGCATGGGATCACTGTAGCTTAATTATCCGGGCGTTACAGAGTTCCAAGGAGTATCGTATCAGATAGAGGAACCCAGTTTACCTCAAAGTTCTGGAAGCAGTTGCACGAAACTTTGGGAACCAGGCTAGAATTCAGTACAACTTTTCATCCACAGACAGATGGACAAACCGAGAGAGTCAATCAGATTTAGGAGGATATGCTGAGAGCTTGAGCGCTAGATTACGGATCTAGTTGGGACGATAATTGCCATATGCAAAGTTCTCTTACAACAACAGTTACCAAACCAGTTTAAAGATGGCCCCTTTCGAAGCCTTGTACGGAAGGAGGTGCAGGACACCGTTGTCATGGGACGAAGTTGGAGACCGCCAGTTGTTTGGTCCTGACTTGATTAAAGAGTCTGAACAGAAGGTGAAGTTGATTCGCGATAGGCTCAAGGTAGCCCAGTCCAGACAGAAGAGTTATGCGGATTCTAAACGCAAGGAGATAGTTTATGAAGTCGGAGACAGAGCTTATCTTCGAGTATCTCCACTTTGGGGAACGAAGCGTTTTGGAGTTAAATGGAAGTTAGTGCCACGATTTGTAGGACCATATCGAGTTTTGGAGCGTATGGGAGAAGTGGCCTACAAGTTGGAATTGCCTGAAGGATTGTCAGGAGTACATGATGTGTTCCACGTTTCTCAGTTAAAGAAATGTCACGCGGAGATGGCTGACATACCATTGAGAGACACAGTACCTTTGGAAACTATTCAGTTGGATAACTATTTGACCTACGAGGAGAAACCAGTTAAGATTCTCGAGTTTGCCAGCCGAGTTACTCGCAGCAAGGTTATTAAGTTTTGCAAAGTTCAGTGGAGCCACCACACGGAGGATGAAGCCACCTGGGAACGAGAGGTAGATTTTCTCAAATACCACCCTCACCTATTTTCTAGCCAACCCGAATCTCGAGGGCGAGATTCATCTTAAGGGGGGTAGGTTTGTAACATCCCAAATTTTCAATTTCGAATGTTATACATTAGATCATCATGCATATCATATTTTATTTTGCGTTTTGGTTGATCCTAGAAATTCTACGCAACTCAATGACCCACGGAGAGAGTTGGGGATTTCGTTATTTTCATGTTTGAGTTTTCTCAAATTTTGAGAATAGGATCATTTGATTTTATTTATTTTATCATCAATTATTTCTACTACAAAAATATGAGAGAGGGAATAAAATGACTTTCCTAGAATAAAGAAATATTGAGGATTTAATAATAAAATCAAATAAGATTTTATTTCAGAGTTTTTCGGTGTTTTATTTGAATTTAGGAAAAATGTGTGTTTTTCAAAATTGCATTTTAGGGCCCAAATAAATGTTCACCTTGTGCGGCTTGATTTTAGAAGCCCGTAAAAATTTATTTTGAAATTTTTGGAGTCCGTTTAGTATTTCTTTTTGTTTTTCTTCCGAGCGGAATAATTAAAAAAAACAAACCGACTTCGGGCCGTACCCGAGCGGGATACCGCCCGGGGGCAGCCTTTAAATAGCGCCGCCCCGAGCCGCCCCAGCCCATCAGCCCCGCCTCGATCCACGCGCGCCGCCGGAACCGCCGCCGCCGACGATCCCGCCGCCCGAGGTTCGTCGTGCCAAAAAAAAGAGAAAAAAATTCGGCGTTCGTCGTTTCTCGGATTCAATCCGCGATTTTTCTGATCGCGATTCCTGATCCGATTTTCGTTTTAGTTTAACTTTTCGCTCGTTTATCAAAATCAGGCGATTCAAGCGCCTAGGGATTCGTCTCGAAACCCTCTATACGTTTAATCAACTTAAACAAGGTTTTGCTACTGTAAAATTTGCCCTAGATCTAGATTACTAGAATGAAGTTGTTTTCTTTCGTCGTTTGTCTTTCGTTGCTTCGTTCGATTTGGTTCTTTTTGCCAACCGGAGTTCTTAAGTTGAACCTTCTGGTTAGATCTCTTATTTGAGTTTTACCTGTGCATTAGATGAGTACTTATTGTATGCTTGTTTGTTTGTCTGCGATAGAATACCCGGAGTGTGCCGCCTGTTACTTCGAATCGTTAGGTTTCGCGGATCATCAGCAAGGCAAGTAACACTTTGATCATACCTTTTCTACTACCCAGTTTCATTGCATTAGATCAATCCTCACACATTGCTTGATTAGGATCTAATTAAATTGTGGGATGGGAAGTAGATGAGGTAGTACCTATTACCTGTTTATTATCAAACCTTTGGGAGTTACTTCTATGTTTGCTTATTGTGCCATGCTATGCTAGTAGACGTGGATTGGGTGAGTGAAATCCATGACAGATGTGAGATTGTTAATTAATGGTTTATCTAAGGTGCCAACTTAAACACACATCTGGGTGGATTGAGGCACCTGGGTATTCCAGGACTTGCCTGTTTTCTTTTGGACCGCCACCTAGGCTCAAAGGGATCATGAGACTATTCATACTAGAAACTTCCGTGTGCAGCCACAAGCTATTATGGGCTCTAGCATAGTTGACTAAGTTGTGCGAACTCTTGCAGTGGTAGACTAGCAGATGTAGGGGATGTAGGTGGTACGGTCTACCCGATCGTAAGGTGCTAGCGCTTCTGAAAGACTATGTCTCGATCATCCGTCTTCTCAAACACCATGTAGTGCGAGAAAACAAACGGAGGCGATCGAGTCTTGTGGGCAAAAGTGCGCAAACCTCTGCAGAGTGTAATAAACTAATCATGGTTAGCCGTGTCCCCGGTTATGGACATCTTGAGTATCTAGTACTTGGATTTTCGTGTGAATCTCAACATGTTACTCTAAATTAAATTTGTTGGGTTATGTTTAATGATGATGCTTAATTGGGATTGAGAATGCTGTCAACCATTCTCAATGTTTAACAACCACCATGATAGTAATTAAATTTTATTCCTTTGAAGTAGGGAAAAATTGGCTTTATGCAAAACTGTAACCATAGAGCTTTCCACCAGCCAAATATGCATATAGTATAGCTGTTTCATTCCATTACTCTCTATGTGTTACCTTGCCAGCATATTCCATGAGCTGCTCATTTTCGGGCTGCAACGTTAATGTTGCAGACTTTTCATATGACGATTAAGGAGTTTAGGTCGTGGTTCTATACTCAATGATGCCGTTGGAGTTGATGGACTCACTTATCTTCCAAGCCTTCCGCTGTTATTGTTATTAGATGGCCTTAAGCCATACTTATTGTAATAAGTTCTCTTATGAGACATTCGATGTAATAAGTGTGTGATTGCTACTCTGCTATAAATCCTTCGAGTACTGTGTGGTGTCAGCATTAATAATCCAGGAATGACACCGGAGCACAGAGATCAGACTGTTTGAGGTCTGGTCGCTACACATACCTCCCCTGCCTCTTCTTACTATATTATTGGTTCTTGTTTGGTTCTTCTCTTTGTGAGTTTTGGAGCTTATGGTCATCTTGGTAACAAGCTCCATTTCATCAAAAACGGAGTTCACTCGCATCTTCTATGATGTTTTCGATGTTGGAGGTTATGTTGGTTCTTCTCAGTTGGAGGTTTCACTCCTCTATTTGTTGGCATACCTCCCTGCCTCTTCTTACTATATTATTGGTTCTTGTTTGGTTCTTCTCTTTGTGAGTTTTGGAGCTTATGGTCATCTTGGTGACAAGCTCGAGTTCATTGAAAACGGACTTCACTCGCATCTTCTATGCTGTTTTCGATGTTGGAGGTTATGCCGGTTCTTCTTAGTTGGAGGTTTCACTCCTCTATTTGTTGGTATACCTCCCCTGCCTCTTGTTACTATATTATCGGTTCTTGTTTGGTTCATATCTTTGTGAGTTTTGGAGCTTAAGGTCGTCTTGGTGACAAGCTCAAGTTCATCGAAAA
>NW_025229072.1:17798-18085 GCF_018294505.1 Triticum aestivum | reverse complement strand
GCTCGAGTTCATCCAAAACGGAGTTCACTCGCACCTTCTATGATGTTTTCGATGTTGGAGGTTATGCCGGTTCTTCTCAGTTGGAGGTTTCACTCGTCTATTTGTTGGCATACCTCCCCTGCCTCTTCTTACTATATTATTGGTTCTTGTTTGGTTCTTCTCTTTGTGAGTTTTGCACCTTATGGCCATCTTGGTGACAAGCTCGAGTTCATCGAAAACGGACTTCACTCGCCTCTTCTATGATGTTTTCGATGTTGGAGGTTATACCGGTTCTTCTAAGTTGGAGG
>NW_025229072.1:15376-16151 GCF_018294505.1 Triticum aestivum | reverse complement strand
GAGTTCATCGAAAGCGGAGTTCACTCGCATCTTCTATGATGTTTTCGATGTTGAGGTTATGTTGGTTCTTCTCAGTTGGAGGTTTCACTCCTCTATTTCTTGGCGTACCTCCCCTGCCTCTTCTTACTATATTATCGGTTCTTGTTTGGTTCTTCTCTTTGTGAGTTTTGAAGCTTATGGTCTTCTTCGTGACAAGCTCGAGTTCATCGAAAACGGAGTTCACTCGCATCTTCTATGATGTTTTCGATGTTGGAGGTTATACCTGTTCTTCTCAGTTGGAGGTTTCACTCCTCTATTTGTTGGCATACCTCCGCTGCCTCTTCTTACTATATTATCGGTCCTTGTTTGGTTCTTCTCTTTGTGAGTTTTGGAGCTTATGGTCATCTTGGCGACAAGCTCGACTTCATCGAAAACGGAGTTCACTCGCATCTTCTATGATGTTTTCGACGTTGGAGGTTATGTCGGTTCTTCTCAGTTGGAGGTTTCACTCCTCTATTTGTTGGCATACCTCCCATGCCTCTTCTTACTATATTATTGGTTCTTGTTTGGTTCTTCTCTTTGTGAGTTTTGGAGGTTATGGTCATCTTGGGGACAAGCTCGAGTTCATCGAAAACGGAGTTCACTCCCATCTTCTATGATGTTTTTGATGTTGGAGGTTATGTCGGTTCTTCTCAGTTTGAGGTTTCACTCCTCTATTTGTTGGCATACCTCCCCTGCCTCTTCTTACTATATTATCGGTACTTGTTTGGTTCTTCTCTTTGTGAGTTTTGGAGCT
>NW_025229072.1:13132-13857 GCF_018294505.1 Triticum aestivum | reverse complement strand
GATGTTGGAGGTTATACCGGTTCTTCTCGGTTGGAGGTTTCACTCCTCTATTAGTTGGCATACCTCCCCTGCCTCTTCTTACTATATTATCGGTTCTTGTTTGGTTCTTCTCTTTGTGAGTTTTGGAGCTTATGGTCATCTTGGTGACAAGCTCGAGTTCATCAAAAACGGAGTACACTCGCATCTTCTATGATGTTTTCGATGTTGGAGGTTATGACGGTTCTTCTCAGTTGGAGGTTTCACTCCTCTATTTGTTGGCATACCTCCCTTGCCTCTTCTTACTATATTATTGGTTCTTGTTTGGTTCTTCTCTTTGTGAGTTTTGGAGCTTATGGTCATCTTGGTGACAAGCTCGAGTTGATCGAAAACGGAGTTCACTCGCATCTTCTATGATGTTTTTGATGTTGGAGGTTATGTCGGTTCTTCTCAGTTGGAGGTTTCACTCCTCTATTTCTTGGCATACCTCCCCTGCCTCTTCTTACTATATTATTGGTTCTTGGTTGGTTCTTCTCTTTGTGAGTTTTGGAGCTTATGGTCATCTTGGTGACAAGCTCGAGTTCATCGAAAACGGAGTTCACTCGCATCTTCTATGATGTTTTCGATGTTGGAGCTTATGCCGGTTCTTCTCGGTTGGAGTTATTACTCCTCTATTGTTGGCATACCTCCCCTGCCTCTTCTTACTATATTATCGGTTCTTGTTTGGTCCTTGTCTTTGTGAGTTTTGG
>NW_025229072.1:10921-11643 GCF_018294505.1 Triticum aestivum | reverse complement strand
GGTCATCTTGGTGACAAGCTAGAGTTCATCAAAAACGGAGTTCACTTGCATCTTCTATGATGTTTTCGATGTTGGAGGTTATGCCGATTCTTCTCAGTAGGAGGTTTCACTCCTCTATTTGTTGGCATATCTCCCCTGCCTCTTCTTACTATATTATTGGTTCTTGTTTGGTTCTTCTCTTTGTGATTTTTGGAGCTTATGGTCATCTTGGTGACAAGCTCGAGTTCATCGAAAAAAGAGTTCACTCGCATCTTCTATGATGTTTTCGATGTTGGAGGTTATGCCGGTTCTTCTCAGTTGGAGGTTTGACTCCTCTATTTGTTGGCGTACCTCCCCTGCCTCTTCTTACTATATTAACGGTCCTTGTTTGGTTCTTCTCTTTGTGAGTTTTGGAGCTTATGGTCATATTGGTGACAAGCTCGAGTTCATCGAAAACGGAGTTCACTCGCATCTTCTCTGATGTTTTCGATGTTGGAGGTTATGTCGGTTCTTCTCAGTTGGAGGTTTCACTCCTCTATTTGTTGGCATACCTCCCCTACCTCTTCTTACTATATTATTGGTTCTTGTTTGGTTCTTCTCTTTGTGAGGTTTGGAGCTTATGGTCATCTTGGTGACAAGCTCGACTTCATCAAAAACGGAGTTCATTCGCATCTTCTATGATGTTTTCGATGTTGGAGGTTATGCCGGTCTTCTCAGTTGGAGGTTTCACTCCTCTATTTCTT
>NW_025229072.1:10329-10911 GCF_018294505.1 Triticum aestivum | reverse complement strand
CTCTTCTTACTATATTATTGGTTCTTGTTTGGTTCTTCTCTTTGTGAGTTTTGGAGCTTATGGTCATCTTGGTGTCAAGCTCGAGTTCATCGAAAACGGAGTTCACTCGCATCTTCTATGATGTTTTCGATGTTGGAGCTTATGTCGGTTCTTCTCGGTTGGAGTTTTCACTCCTCTATTTGTTGGCATACCTCCCCTGCCTCTTCTTACTATATTATCGGTTCTTGTTTGGTCCTTCTCTTTGTGAGTTTTGGAGCTTATGGTCATCTTGGTGACAAGCTCAAGTTCATCGAAAACGGAGTTCACTCGCATCTTCTATGATGTTTTCGATGTTGGAGGTTATGCCGGTTCTTCTCAGTTGGAGGTTTCACTCCTCTATTTGTTGGCGTACCTCCCCTGCCTCTTCTTACTGTATTATCGGTTCTCGTTTGGTTCTTCTCTTTTTGAGTTTTGGAGCTTATGGTCATTTTGGTGACAAGTCGAGTTCATCGAAAACGGAGTTCACTCGCATCTTCTATGATGTTTTCGATGTTGGAGGTTTCACTCCTCTATTTGTTGGCATACCTCCCCTGCCTCTTCTTA
>NW_025229072.1:8944-10319 GCF_018294505.1 Triticum aestivum | reverse complement strand
CCTCCCTCTTCATACTATATTATCGGTTCTTGTTTGGTTCTTCTCTTTTTGAGTTTTGGAGCTTATGGTCATCTTGGTGACAAGCTCGAGTTCATCGAAAACGGAGTTCACTCGCATCTTCTATGATGTTTTCGATGTTGGAGGTTATGCCGGTTCTTCTCAGTTGGAGGTTTCACTCCTCTATTTGTTGGCATACCTCCCCTGCCTCTATATTATTGGTTCTTGTTTGGTTCTTCTCATTGTGACTTTTGGAGCTTATGATCATGTTGGTGACAAGCTCGAGTTCAGCGAAAACGGAGTTCACTCGCATCTTCTATGATGTTTTCGATGTTGGAAGTTATGCTGGTTCTTCTCAGTTGGAGGTTTCACTCCTCTATTTGTTGGCATACCTCCCATGCCTCTTCTTACTATATTATTGGTTCTTGTTTGGTTCTTCTCTTTGTGAGTTTTGGAGCTTATGGTCATCTTGGTGACAAGCTCGAGTACATCAAAAATGGAGTTCACTCGCATCTTCTATGATGTTTTCGATGTTGGAGGTTATGCCGATTCTTCTCAGTTGGAGGTTTCACACCTCTATTGTTGGCATACCTCCCCTACCTCTTCTTACTATATTATCGGTTCTTGTTTGATTCTTCTCTTTTTGAGTTTTGGCGCTTATGGTCATCTTGGTGACAAGCTCGAGTTCATCGAAAACGGAGTTCACTCGCATCTTCTATGATGTTTTCGATGTTGGAGGTTATGCCGGTTCTTCTCAGTTGAACGTTTCACTCCTCTATTTGTTGGCATACCTCCCCTGCCTCTTCTTACTATATTATCGGTTCTTGTTTGGTTCTTCTCTTTGTGAGTTTTGGAGCTTATGATCATCTTGGTGACAAGCTCGAGTTCATCGAAAACAGAGTTCACTCGCATCTTCTATGATGTTTTCGATGTTGGAGGTTATGTCGGTTCTTCTCAGTTGGAGGTTTCACTCCTCTATTTGTTGGCATACCTCCCCTGCCTCTTCTTACTATATTATTGGTTCTTGTTTGGTTCTTCTCTTTGTGAGTTTTGGAGCTTATGGTCATCTTGGTGACAAGCTCGAGTTCATCGAAAACGGAGTTCACTCGCATCTTCTATCATGTTTTCGATGTTGGAGGTTATGCCAGTTTCTTCTCAGTTGGAGGTTTCACTCCTCTATTTGTTGGCATACCTCCCCTGCCTCTTCATACTACATTATCGGCTCTTGTTTGGTTCTTCTCTTTGTGAGTTTTGGAGCTTATGGTCATCTTGGTCACAAGCTCGAGTTCATCGAAAACGGAGTTCACTCGCATCTTCTATGATGTTTTCGATGTTGGAGGTTATGCCGGTTCTTCTCAGTTGGAGGTTTCACTCCTCT
>NW_025229072.1:8083-8839 GCF_018294505.1 Triticum aestivum | reverse complement strand
TTCTTGTTTGGTTCTTCTCTTTGTGAGTTTTGGAGCTTATGGTCATCTTGGTGACAAGCTCGAGTACATCAAAAATGGAGTTCACTCGCATCTTCTATGATGTTTTCGATGTTGGAGGTTATGCCGATTCTTCTCAGTTGGAGGTTTCACACCTCTATTGTTGGCATACCTCCCCTACCTCTTCTTACTATATTATCGGTTCTTGTTTGATTCTTCTCTTTTTGAGTTTTGGCGCTTATGGTCATCTTGGTGACAAGCTCGAGTTCATCGAAAACGGAGTTCACTCGCATCTTCTATGATGTTTTTGATGTTGGAGGTTATGTCGGTTCTTCTTAGTTGGAGGTTTCACTCATCTATTCGTTGGCATATCTCCCCTGCCTCTTCTTACTATATTATTGGTTCTTGTTTGGTTCTTCTCTTTGTGAGTTTTGGAGCTTATGGTCATCTTGGTGACAAGCTCGAGTTCATCGAAAACGGAGTTCACTCGCATCTTCTATCATGTTTTCGATGTTGGAGGTTATGCCAGTTTCTTCTCAGTTGGAGGTTTCACTCCTCTATTTGTTGGCATACCTCCCCTGCCTCTTCATACTACATTATCGGCTCTTGTTTGGTTCTTCTCTTTGTGAGTTTTGGAGCTTATGGTCATCTTGGTCACAAGCTCGAGTTCATCGAAAACGGAGTTCACTCGCATCTTCTATGATGTTTTCGATGTTGGAGGTTATGCCGGTTCTTCTCAGTTGGAGGTTTCACTCCTCT
>NW_025229072.1:7327-7937 GCF_018294505.1 Triticum aestivum | reverse complement strand
CATCTTCTATGATGTTTTCGATGTTGGAGGTTATGCCGGTTCTTCTTAGTTGGAGGTTTCACTCCTCTATTTGTTGGCATACCTCCCCTGCATCTATATTATTGGTTCTTGTTTGGTTCTTCTCATTGTGACTTTTGGAGCTTATGATCATGTTGGTGACAAGCTCGAGTTCAGCGAAAACGGAGTTCACTCGCATCTTCTATGATGTTTTCGATGTTGGAAGTTATGCTGGTTCTTCTCAGTTGGAGGTTTCACTCCTCTATTTGTTGGCATACCTCCCATGCCTCTTCTTACTATATTATTGCTTCTTGTTTGGTTCTTCTCTTTGTGAGTTTTGGAGCTTATGGTCATCTTGGTGACAAGCTCGAGTACATCAAAAATGGAGTTCACTCGCATCTTCTATGATGTTTTCGATGTTGGAGGTTATGCCGATTCTTCTCAGTTGGAGGTTTCACACCTCTATTGTTGGCATACCTCCCCTACCTCTTCTTACTATATTATCGGTTCTTGTTTGATTCTTCTCTTTTTGAGTTTTGGCGCTTATGGTCATCTTGGTGACAAGCTCGAGTTCATCGAAAACGGAGTTCACTCGCATCTTCTATGATGTTTT
>NW_025229072.1:0-550 GCF_018294505.1 Triticum aestivum | reverse complement strand
GTTCATCGAAAACGGAGTTCACTCGCATCATCTATGATGTATTCGACGTTGGAGGTTATGCCGGTTCTTCTTGGTTGGAGGTTTCACTCCTCTATTTGTTGGCATACCTCCCCTGCCTCTTCTTACTATATTATTTGTTCTTGTTTGGTTCTTCTCTTTGTGAGTTTTGGAGCTTATGGTCATCTTGGTGACAAGCCCGACTTCATCAAAAACGGAGTTCACTCGCATCTTCTATGATGTTTTCGATGTTGGAGGTTATGTCGGTTCTTCTTAGTTGGAGGTTTCACTCCTCTATTTGTTGGCATACCTCCCCTGCCTCTTCTTACTATATTATTCTTTCTTGTTTGGTTCTTCTTTTTGTGAGTTTTGGAGCTTATGGTCATCTTGGTGACAAGCTTGAGTTCATCGAAAACGGAGTTCACTCGCATCTTCTATGTTGTATTCGATGTTGGACGTGATGCCGATTCTTCTCGGTTGGAGGTTTTACTCCTCTATTTGTTGGCATACCTCCCCTGCCTCTTCTTAATATATTATCGGTTCTTGTGTGGTT
>NW_025229071.1:11532-29299 GCF_018294505.1 Triticum aestivum | reverse complement strand
TAGATAACTTGAAGTGGATACTCTAAAATGCGCAATATAAGCGTGAGTGCTATGGATGGCGTTCTTGTAGGTAGACGAGAGCGGATCCATAGTGGTGTATTGATATGGTGAATATGTGGACTCGTGTGCGCCACCTCAAAGGAGTTACTTGCAGTCATAGTTCAGGATAGCCACCGAGTCAAAGTTGGCTTGTTGCAGTTAAACCCCACCATTCCCCTTTGTTGATAATGATGCATAAGTAGTTAGTTCTGATGTAAGTCTTGCTGGGTAAATTTGTACTCACGTTTGCCTATTTTATGTTTTGGTAGAGAGACTTCAGTCTCACTAATAGTTCCGCGTGAACTTCGACGTTTAGCTTGTTACCTCAGCTACGATCTTGTGCCCTCGGCAGGATCTGGTAGATAGTCAGGCTTCTCAGCCTTTTTCATTTGTAGATGTCTGTACTCAGACATGTTAAGCTTCCGCGTGTGCTTTGACTTGTATGCTCTGAATGTTGGGTCATGAGACCCATGTTTGTAATATCTCTCTCCTCGGAGCCTATTGAATAAAATACTTGAGTCATAGAGTCATGTTGTGATGCCAAGTTGTATTTGCACATATCGAGCATATTGTGCGTATGTTATTGAAATGCTTGGTATGTGTGGGATCTGACAACCTAGTTGTTTATACTTGGTAGCCTCTCTTACCGGGAAATGTCTCCTAGTGCTTCCACTGAGCCATGGTAGCTTGCTACTGCTCCGGAACACTTAGGCTGGCCGGCATGTGTCCTTCTTCGTTCCTGTGTCTGTCCCTTCGGGGAAATGTCACGCGGTGTCTACCGGAGTCCTGTTAGCCTGCTACAGCCCAGATTCTCTAGGGTCCTGCTAGCCCAGCTGCTACAGCCCGGATTCACTAGCTGTTGACTGACACGTTCGTTGTTGGGTCATATATGCCTGTCCCTGTAAGTTAGCGTCACTTTGGGTTCCCGACTAGTCATGTCAGTCTGGGTTCTTTGTCATATGGATGCTAGCGACACTATCATATACGTGAGCCAAAAGGCGCAAACGGTCCCGGACCTGGTAAGGTGACACCCGTGAGAATACCGTGCGTGAGGCCGCAAAGTGATATGAGGTGTTACATGCTAGATCGGTGTGGCTTTGAATCGGGGTCCTGACAGATATATAGCCCCATAAGTCGCGAGTCGTGACGTGGAGTATCCTCGGTGACATCTTGTCAGCAGCAGCGAAAGCCATGGTGACCGGCTCTAATACTAACTTTGTGAACCTTGATCCAAGAACCTTTAAATGAGAGAACAACTTGGGAAAACAAAATGCATGCCCACATGCCATCCTTATATAAAGGATGCTCAGGCCCTTGAGAGTAATGGTACATCCACGTAAAGAAAATTACGTGTTTTAATATAAGCTGCCACATGGACAATTGTGATTGGAGAAGGGGAGAAAGGGGCTCCACCCATTTTGGGGGGGGGGAGGGGGGTGTTTGGGAAGCTTATGTAAAACGTTTTGTAAAGTTATGTACCTCTAGGATTATCGGGCCCATGAGGCCTTCGCCTTTCCCATTCTCCTAATACGTAGGAATTTTTGAGGAATCGTATATGTCTATGTTCCTTTGGAAGAAAAAAATCCTACCTGACTGTTCGACTCAGAGGAATGGCTTCACACGTGTTCCTCTGGAAAAGGCTTGCCTTTCTTTGCTTTTCATGGGAACTGAAAAATCCAGCCGGACGTCTTGTTTGGGCGGATGGCCGAGGCATGCTGCTGCGTTGGCTGTAGTTCTGTACAGGTGCAAGGTGGTTCCAGCAAATAAACTATGATGTGTGTGTCAGTATGAGGCCTTTGAGCAAAATAAAATATTTGAAAAGTTGTCCCTCAATGGATAAGTTTCCTACGGTTTCCACGCATAACTGAACATGCAAATTCAGTTTCCTTCCTCTGTTTTGCTGCTAGCTGCTTATCACGTTCCTCTACTTTTTTCTTTCCTCTTTCTTACATAACTCTATTCCGGACAGGCCCTAAACTTCCTTATACAATCGAAGTCTTTATAATCTTATAATTTCTTAATGCACTCTTTTTTTTTGCAAGGAAAAGAAAATTCATTCATCAAGCAGCAGTCAAGTCTGCGTTACAAAGGTCGGCTACCTCGTCCGGCCCTGAACGAGGCCACACCGCAGTGCGCTCTTTTTTTCTACCATAGTTTGCTCAAAGGTGACTAACAATATTTTGTTTTCTCCTAACTTGCTTGACTATGAATT
The DNA here is from genome assembly GCF_018294505.1 of Triticum aestivum. Lineage (NCBI taxonomy): Eukaryota > Viridiplantae > Streptophyta > Magnoliopsida > Poales > Poaceae > Triticum > Triticum aestivum. The sequence continues at coordinate 27,048 of NW_025229071.1, read as the reverse complement.
CTCTCTGATCCTGAAGAATCCTAATGCACTCTTAGGATACTTGTTTCTGATGGACTCTTTGTCAGGTCCTAGCAGGAGAGAAATCTCGACATATATCTCTTAGTTATCCATCAGAGCAACACAAGTGAAGGCCACAGACGGCTATCCAACGATGCATGCATGATCGCGAGATCCAACGGCTGCTATTACTTAGCTTATTTCTTTAGTTACTGTTTACTGTAATTTAGTTCAACCAGGGGCTTTTCTTAGGCCATTCACTTCAGGTTTTACTCTCGGTAATCGCTGAACCGACCCGGCTATATATGTCGTTCCCATCGTGAATAAAAAAAAGAATTCACCAAAGCTTAATTCCTTTAATTAGTAAGAAGTAGAGGCGATTATCTTCTCAACTATTCCGCATTTTACCCCAAAATCCGACTAATCCCTTATCGGTCCTTTGATTAATTAGAAGTAGAGGTGATTATCTTCTCTACTATCCCACATTTTGCACCATCCCTTGTTTGTTTTTAATCAACTCCTTCAAATCGTTCCGGTCCTAGCACTCCTCCCATGCTGGTTCAAAGGCAGCTCGGCTCTCCTCAAATGCTGGTTCAACGGGAACATTGCCCTCTATTGGCTCACAAATTCGGTGCAGCAAAATATGCTTTTTCTATTGGTTTACACTAATATCTTGGAAACAAAAGCGTGGAGTATGGACCTTTTGGATTGTGTGGATTGTGTGGTGGTGGGAAAACTGCCGCTTATATATATATAGTCTCAATTCCCCTGCTGGTCATCAGGTCATCATATTGGCATGATCATTTGCATTACTATGGCATGGCGGTTCATCATGCTTATTGTGTTTCGCAAAAATGCCATTTTTACTGTTGGAATCAGCCGTACACCTCTATCGAAAAGAAAACATGGGAACCTGAAATCAGAATCTAGAGTTTTCAATCCATGGCAACAGTAGCAAGATAAAACGTGATAAAACAGGGGAAATCTGGGTCTATAGCTCCCACCTCTAAATCACAGTTATGTTCCCCTGTATCCCAAATCAATGATGCATTAACCCCTCCTCACGCTGTGCTGAAAATCTAAGCTCCATTTTTCATTTTTGAAAGAATAAGAAACCTGAACTCAATCCATCACTTAGACAGGCAAGCCAATAAATTATCCTGCACATATGGAAGTTGTTGACTGCATACCACGCAGCATAATGGACTCCGAAGAGCAGTAACAACTGAAGCGGATGCAGTAACGTAGATCCCTGTCCAGTTACATAGGCTCTAGTCTTTCCAGGTGCCGGACGAGCTATACACGATTGGATGTTCACAAAAACTGGACCAAAAAGAGTTGATGAGGCTGCTGATATACATTTTTCCTTCGTGTACAAGATTTGATCAGGAATAACCACATACAAACGTTGATTATCAGGCAATAACAAACAACTGTGCACGCTCCTGATATTCAGATTGATGCTATTTTTGCACTTCGGGAGTACATATGAAAAATACATATCTACTGTTGTTCAGACGTAATTGAAACTGCAGCATAATCATATTTCACATCTACAGTGTTGCTATCTTTGGAACCGCGTCCTCTCCAACTGATCTTCCACATCTGGAGTAATAAGCTTACCCTACATGACAGATGAAAATTATTACACATGGATAGATAGATGCAACGCCTATTCAATGTGGTGATGTTATCGAAACTACGTACACATGATGAATGAGAACATTGGTTTTTGGAAGGGAAAACCAGGCTATAGTATTAGTTTGAACATATTTAGTTCATGGAGTGTTAGAATGAATCTGAGGCCACCCTTGGTCTATCGAGGACCAAGCAATCACACGAGGCACAACACCGAGATTTGTTAACGAGGTTCACCGATATGGCTACATCCCCGGGGCACGACTACGGGTGCTCCTCCCCGTGACACCGTCACAATACAGCACCCTGGCCGCTCGGGGGCCGGCACACACCGCCGTCTCCCCCGCGTGCCCGTGCTATTATGTTGGCATAGGTTACATCGTGCGTCTATCCTCGCTATATATGAGAGGTCTAGGATACAAGTGTCCTACTAGGACACGACTCCATGTCCTATCTAAACACAATACAACTACAAGTCCAACTGTAACCTATCTTGTACACTATATTAGACACAACTCTAACATGGAGAAATACAAAACAAGTTAACTGCAGATTGTCAAACAAGATATGCATTAGGAGATAGATAGGCGCACGGTTTACACTCTGTATTCGGTTGTAACTAGCCTCCTTATCTCATGTACTTCTTCTCCCTCAAGTTATGTATCTCCAACAAACTTGTACGCGTATCAGGACTCCCAATCCTCTATATAACACGTAACACGTCCCCCACGATAGAGTAAGACGTTTCTACGCTCGCACATAGTATACAGAGCCTCCTCTTCCAATCTCATCTAGCCTAGCTCATCACCATTAGTGCCCTAGCCATGTCTTCCTCCGGTTCCTCCCACCCAAACCTCAACCAACAGGTCACAAAGAAGCTTACCGGCACGAACTATGTTCTGTGGCGTGCACAGATCGTGCCGCAGCTGCGGGGCGCCGGTGTCTTCGGCTATGCCGACGGCACCACACCGGAGCCGGCCCGACTCCTCGTCAGCAAGGACAAAGACGGGAAGGAGTCATCGACGCCCAACCCTCTCCACCCAATCTGGGTGCAGGAGGACCAACGGGACAAGTCAATGGAGGCTAGTTTGCCACTGGGTCCGCTCGTCTTTTCGTTGGGGTAGTGACGGGTATTGAGCGAGGTGTTGTCGAGGTCTTGGATGCCGGGGCAGCGGCCCCGGTGGTGGTAGCGTGGTGGTCTTGGGAAGAGCACGTCGCTCGGTGCTGCCCAGTGGCCATGGCCGTGTGGGCGGTGTGGTCACTGGGGTGTGCCTTTCGGTGGCTGTGAGTGTTGGCCGCGGTGAAAACCTGCTCTATCTTCGGACCAACTGGCGGCGGCGTTGCTCGTGCCCTTCTTGAAGGCGTCGTCGCGGCTCTCATTGCCCGTCGTTGCCTGTCATGTGGCTCCTGGGGAAACTATGATTCTCGGATCGGGCGGTGGCGGTGCTCCGGTGCCGTATCCTTCCTGAAGGCACCGTCTTGGAGCTCACGGTTCGTCGTATGTGGCTTCATTTCTTCACGGTGGCGTGGTCACTGTTGGAGTCCCCGATTGCTCTTGTAGTATCTGGGGTCGTGTTGCTGCGCTCAGCGCCTATGTATCATGTCTTGGCTGTGTGCGTGTGTGGTGGTGACGTGCGTTTGTACCGGGTTGTTGTTTGACTTTGCTTTATATATAAAGCAGTGCGGAAGCCTTTTTCGGTAAATCGAATTGAAAAATCAGAACAAAAGTATCCAGACAATATAACTTTGCTCTTAGAAAACACTCATGAGAAATTGTGCTTAGACAAAATGATTTGGCAATGGCCTATTCTTTAAACTGTGCTTAAATAAATGCTTCTGCATAACTCATTCTTGTAGCAATTTTATCACAAACAAAAAGGAGAAGTTCAGATACATTCATATTAATTGGACTGTTGACTGCTTGATAAATTTCTAGATAACAGCAGACATGCATGACTGGGGAACAGAATCATCTTGGCACCTGTCAATGCTATTGAGAGAATAAAAACATAAGAAGGGGAACAGTAAAACTTCTAGTGAGTTTTCTATGAATTTCAAGGTAACTATGGTTTATAACCAAGCATCGTCAGTACAGACTGCAAAAAGGAAAAGGTATCACCACTTCTTATGCTGTGAGAAAACCGACTATGAAATAACCCAGTACATTAACGCAAACCACATATAGCCCAATATGTTTCTACACAAACACAAGTAATTTTTTTGGTAAAAGGTTATGCATTATGAGTTAAATAGCAATATGATTTATTTGGTACTTCATGGTATTATCTCTACTATTAAAGGGGTGTCAGTAGTTCGCTCGGTTTGTTGGCACTAAGATAGGAAGATGATTGACGCCCTTGTCCCTTGCTGTTGCCTGCCACGGTGGTGTCGATCACTGGCTCACTTGGAACATGAGTTAGCAGATTTTGTGATAAGAGTGAGGGTTCCGAGTGAGCGGGATGGGGGTTGGGGTTAGTATGTTAAATTACGGCTGTCTGGGCGGAGTAATTTCCATACTTTAAAACATGTGGCAAATTGCATTTCATTACAGATGGCTTTATAGCAAATTGCATGAGCGAGCGGTTCATTTTTTTGCATCAAGTTGTTCAACTTTAGTTAGGATAGAAGAGTAAATGCATTGGTTCATTCAAGAGTTAATAACAAAAACGGTGGCATATCAGTTGATGCCGAATAACGGGCATCATATTTTTGTTTCGTGTTAATGCACGACATTCAACTATTTACATTACAAACATGGCAATGGATTAGGCGACATCTGATCTGCCTTCTTGGCTTGGGGACGTCACGGGCAGCGCACGTCTCGTCCTCCTTGATGGTGGTGGTGGATCGACTTGAACACGAGGGGAGGGGATCAGGCAACAGCGGGTCGGTTGACGAGGGACTCCTCTTTGGCGGTCCTCGGGGAAGTATGATGGGAAGGAGAGAGGGCGTCATGGTGAAGGTGAGGTGTGCATCATCCGATTTAAAAGGAGGGGGCACCAGCGATAAATGTCCTGCCACAATGAAAAACGAGCGGGAAGGGAAGGGTCCAGCAGGAAAAGGGTACGTCATGGGGTCATATTTTTTGGGATCACGTGTTGGAGATAACATGGTGGATAGTCCAAACAAACCACGCTTCTTCCCCAAACTGCCAGACGGTTCGATTTTGGGGAGCTTGCAGGAGGCCCGCTTGGTGTCCGAACACACCGGATGATGAGGAAGAAATGAGTTTCAACCTCACAGTTACAGATGACCAAACCATCTTATTTATTTATTTATATGCATTCTAGCCCGTGACAAAGCACGGACATTCTATTAGTATATATAGGGGCTGAGCCATACAGCTGAAGTCTAAAAGTGTTGGGAGAGCGTGCACGTATCGTGGAGGTAGTGGGAGGGGAGCGAATCTTCGGTCTAACATTGCGCTTCCTCTACTCAATAAAAAATGATTGTTTTTCTGCATGGGTGATTGGGCCACATACGCGGTTCCTTCGTTTCGCAATACAAAATCTGAAGCATCGGAGCTTGCACGCTCTCACAGTCTGCCCTGCACAGACACAAAATTTCATTTGAATTACAATATAGAAAAATCAAGAGCGCAGATAAATCCTCGCAAAAAGAACTACACAGACGATACCTGGAAAAATACATTTATTTTTGTCACGTTTAGGAATAATATTGGGATGCGCCATTCTGCCTGTAGTACCCGAGTTTGTATAGCATCTTGCAATGGAAAGATGTTTCGCTTGCTTTGGTGTTAGGGGCGAGTCCTCTAACGCAGTTAGGTTGAGCTCTGGACGGCGACAAGTGGATTGCATGGCTACATCTAGTGCATAGGTTGATGTCGATCATGCATGTTCCAGTTGAAGGTGCACACTTCCTATTTGTTTTTCCATCAAATCCATTTATGCCGATCTCAGTGAACACAATTAATGTGGTAAGGGGCCAGAGCCTGTTTCGGGAGGGAAAGTTTTGGGAACAAACAAAGTATAGTTTCAGGGTTTCAGCTAAGTGATGCTCCATATACATGTTTTTGGTACAATGCTTCAGATTGTCAGCATGATTTGTTGATTTGATTATACTTCTTAGCGACTTCCGAGTGTACAAGATCACTTATTCGCTTGTCGGCCAAAGTGACGGAGTGCTTTCATGTCTCTCATGGCCATTTTCATCAAAAAATACCACAGCTGACTGTGTGAACATGTTCAATTTTTACCCATTGCAACGCAGACCATATCCAAAGTATCCAAGTATAGAAAGATCGAACTTAGAAACTAGTTGAGTTCATATTTCTTACTCTTTCAGAAAACAGAAAACAAAAAGGTTCACTTATCCATGTATGCCACTGCCACCACGACAACTTTTATAATATCAGAGTTCCGGAGCAGAAAAACCACCAAACAAAATTTACAGAGAAATAGCAGCTCTAGACATTAGATTTACCCTGTAAATCATGCAACTATTGCAATGGATTGTGAGATCTGTATTCTGATTTCAGGTTTCCATATTTTCTTTTCGATAAAGGTGGATGGCTTATTCCAGCAGTAAAAGTGGCATTTTTGCGAAATACCGTAAGCATGATGATCTGCCATGCCATAGTAATGCAAATGATCATGGCAATATGATGACCTGATGAGCTCTTTGGTAGCAGGGGAATCGACACTATATAAATGCATGCAGCAGTTATCCCACCTCCACACAATGTACGTCCTTTGTTGGCTGGGTGAAACGGTCCATACTCCACACTTTTGTTTCCGAGATATTAGAGTAAACCAATACAAGGGCCACATTTTTCTTCAGTACATTTTCCAGCGGAAATATCAACTCTTTCTTAGTATGGTTTTTGCTGATATTCAACAGGCTGGAACTCTCGTCCCGCACCGAGGTCGTGGCCACCTCAGTAAGTCTGGCAATCAGTGTGTGAAGCAGCGGAGCGGCACCGGTCACGCAGGACTGAAGGTGTATCCGTGGAAAATCCCCTCAACGCTATGTTTTGCCAATTGTATTCATGTACGTAATATAAGCAGATTGGCTTGACTGCTGTTTGCTTTCAGATCTGTCATGGCCATTTTCATTAGCCAAACTGTACAAGTAAAAAAAGATGGGCCTCACAAACAGGGTCTGAAAGGAAGAGCAAAATGCATACAACACGCTGCGTCTCACAGAAGTTCAGACTTCTGACTCACTTTTTTTCTAAAGAAAGGTTCAGGTATTCACTACAGAAACAAGTTACTAATTAAGTTTTCACTAAAGATACAAGTTCTCAACTGCAACTGAGTACACATGTAAGCAGTGAATGTTGTACTCATAAACATAATCAACTTCAAAGGTAGGCTTCAACACGGAGCCATCCAACAAGATTATGACTAGGCCACGGTGGTTTCTATCAAAACCAACTTTCAAGGCCAGTGTGAAGCCGAGGATTGTTTGTCATGAGAGCAGTAGTTGATGTGTCGCCTTCTGAGTCCGGACATCTTTTCTGCTGTATGTTCCTACGCTGTTTTGGTGGCGAGGTAATAAACACCTTCTATATGCATTTCCTCACCACCACACAATGCGAGGGCTAATGTATAGGCTGGTTTGTGTAGACGACGATTTCTTTCACGTCTATTGTAGCCATTTTCATCATAGAAAGGGTTGATGATAAGGCAGGAACAAAGTCGCTTGCACTCCTTATTATCGCTGGTGCACTGAGCATCCTGTACTGGAGGCAAGATCTTTTGATTGTTTAATGTTTATCTGTCTTTGTTATGTACTATCTAGTTTCTTTGATGATCTTCGGCCAGATGCAGTAATCCAGATCGGCCACATTCAACCTACTGGTTGTGAGCAGCAGGTTAGTGTTGCTCCTGTGCAATATCACCAGGGTATATGCAGTTTCGCTGTTTGTGTAGATTGCTAATGTGATTAGCATTAATTTACTGGGTTCCTTCATAATAGGTTTTCTCACAGCATAAGAACTGGTGATACCTTATTCTTTTGGCATCTGTACTCACCATGCTTGGTATCCATAGTGACCTTGAAATTCATAGAAAACTCACTACAAGTTTTACTGTTCCCCTTCTTAAGTTTTTACTGTCACAATGCTATTGACCGGTGCCAACATGATTATGTTTCCCCAGTCATGTTCCTATATAAAATGGAGTAAAACTTACTTTTGGCTCATGCATTTCGTCAAACACCTGCTATGAACTCTCGTGACGATGGTGACCAAGCCGGCACGGCTAGTGAGCACGCCGGACACGCCTGAAGTCGCCGGTCTTCTCATCACCACTGCCCTGTTGGTCGGGGTGTTCGACGGGAGGGCACCAGCAGCGTCAAGGACCTCTCTGCGCTGCTGCCCAAGGCCGCGCCACACCGCACCAGCTGATAGTGGTACGTATTTTTTCTTGTATGCACACAGCACATGTGTGCCCGTGTTGTGGAAGGGAATCCTCACAGCAAAACCTACAGGCTCAGGATCTCCAGCACCACCTCGCTGGCTTCCCTCAACCTCGCAGATGGGGTAAGAAAATCCGAGACAAATTGATTCTCGCGTGATAAAACAGTATAAACCGTGCAGTGTGCAGAATCCTGAAGCTCTGTCGGATGCTTGCAATATTTTTTTTTCAGAATCACAAGCTGACGGTGGTGGAGGCCGACGGCAAGTACGTGGAGCCGTGTCGTGGATGACATGGACGTCTACTCCGGCGACAGCTACTCCATCCTGCTCACCATCGACCAGGACACGTCGTCCAACACTGTGGGTGGGGTAATGTTTCACTCAGTCCCAAGTTGGATCGCGCGAGACAAGATTGTGACTATGTGTTTCCTTAATCAATATACACACCATTTTTTCTCAAAATAAATAAATATATTTTAGCATCGGCGGAATGGCAATATTATCCATCATATTTTGCTATTGCGATGAGAGCAATTTTATATATGTCGTGTTGTGTATGTGTCTTGTTGTTTGTGCACATAAAGGGGACAGTGGCCCTAAAGCACATGTTGCGCGTAAAAGAACAACAAAAATGGAGCACTTCAACTGGAGTCTGTCACCGGTTGCTCAAAGACAAACAATTGCGATTGAGTAGAAGAAGCACTCAAGCACACATCACTCAGGGGCTGGTTGTGGCATTCATTGCACTACACCTGGATTATCTGAGATATCGGTTTGCAAATTCGGTGAAGCAAAATGTGCTCTTTGTATTGCGTAAACATAGGTTTAGATGAGAGAATAACTTGGTGAAACAGATTGATTGTTCTTGCCTGCCTCAAACATCGACGCTTGTCATCCTTTCATATAACTGATGCTCTGACCCTAGATGCCGTTGACCTTTACTATTCTCATAATACGATCATACTCTTACGATACTTCTTTCTCATTGACTCCTTGTCAGGTCCTAGCCGGAGAGCAATCTCAACGTATATCCCTCAGTTATCCATCAGAGAGACACAAGTGCATGAAGGGCAGTCAGTTATCCAACGGTGCACGTGTGATGGTGAGATCCAAGTTGGCTGTTAATTGGCTTATAGCTTTAATTATTGTTTACTGTGATTTAGTTCAATCATGGACTTTGCTTCAGCCATATATTTCCTGTTTTACTCTCGGTAACTGCTGAACTGGCCAGACTATATATGACGTTCCCATCATGAATAAATAGTAAGAAAGAAATCACCAAAACTTAGTTCCTTAATTTAATTAGAAATAGAGGCGATTATTTTCTCAACTATCCCGCATTTTAACCCAAAATCCCACAAACCCCTCTTCGGTTCTTCTTCGGTTCTCCGATGGGTTCTTCAAAGGATTCCTTCCCATCGTTCCAACCCCCATGCTCATCGTTCCAACCCCCATGCTCGTCCAACAGGAGTCGGTTCTTTGATCGATTCCTTCCCATCGTTCCAGCTCCTTCCAGTCTCAGCAGTCCTCCCATGATGGATCATCGGGAGCTCCCTCTTTCAGCTCACAAATTCGGTGAAGTAAAACATTTTTGTATTGGTTCACTCTAATATCTCGAAAGCAAAAGAGTGTGGAGTATGAACCGTTTCACCCTGCCAACAAAGGACCTCCATGTATTCATTGTGTGGTGGTGGGAAAACTGCCGCTTGCTATATATAGTCTCCATTCCCCTAGCACCAAAGAGCTCATCTGGTCATCATAATGGCATGATCAGTTGCATTACTATAGCATGGTAGATAATCATGCTCATTGTGTTTTGCGAAAATGCCATATTTACTGCTGGCATCAGCCGTCCACCTCTATCAAGTCATCATATTGCCATGATCATTTGCATTACTATGGGATGGCAGATCATCATGCTTATTGTGTTTGAAAATAAAATCATGCGAACCTGAAATCAGAATCTAGATTTCCCTATTCATGGCAACAATTGGAGTAAATTGCAAGAAACCACCACTTTGAAGGCTAGGTTTGCAGAAAACACGACATTACATATTTTTGACAGAAAACACCATGGCTAGCGTAATTTTTTGGCAAATAACACTGATCAGCGTATTAAGGTCATTTGAGCGTGTTTATGAAAGGTGGGGCTCACTCGTCAGGAGCCGACTTGGCAAAAAAATGCCACATAGACTCTTCCTCCTCTCTCTCCCCACTCTTGAGCATTATGTCGAACAAGTCATGTTCACTCACGGCGGCAGCAGCCTTCGCTGGAGTCCGGCAAGGCTGCTGAGCCACCAGCTCCAAAGTGTTGTAGATCCGCACCCTGTTCTCCTCCGTTGCCCCACAGCAGCAAGTTTGCTGCGCGCCCCCTCCGTTGCATCCATCTGGGGACGACGCAGAGTCACCACAGCACCAGGTTCACATGCGCCGCCACGTCCCACACAGAACCAATGAGAAAAATACAGCACCACATGCTGCAGCAGTCCGTCGACCGCCTGGCCGCGCCGGCGGCGGCCGGTGGTGGTACGAGCGTGCTCACGGACACGCTGCTCATCCTGGCGGCGGTGCTCTGCTTCATGATCCGCATGGCTGGGCTGGCCATGGTGGCCCAGTGCTCCCGTCTGTGCAACCCCTCCGTCTTCTTCGTCGACGCGTCGGGGCAGCAGCGGCATCGTGTAAGGGGATCAAGAAGAAGGCGCTGCAGTCGCTGCCCATGGACGAGCGCATCCGGCGGAGTTCGTGAGCGGCGAGGAGGTGTGTGTGCTCCCGTCCTGGGACAGATGACCCTCCCCCGACACCACCGCCTATCACGCCCATAGTTGCCATGTTTCCGGTACGGTGGGAACGAGGAACGGGAACGAGGGACGAGAGTCGGTGGCTGAAAAAAATAGGGTACAACGAGGGTATACATCTTTCGAACGAAATTTTTATAGTGGGGACGCGATCCAATCCGTTTGGGTATGATGAATCCGGTACGGTACCATGGATCGAGGAACGCAGTTCCTGAAGAACGACGAATCCCTGACGGTCAGCACTCCTTGCTGTTAATGGATCCCTTGCAATTAATGGATTGGAGGAAGAACGAGGAGTCCTTGAGAAAAGAAACGACGGCGTGAGTAAATTATGCCTCAGTTTTTGGCTATTGGATCCTGGAACCTGAATCGAGGAGCAGGCTGCGGGGACGATGAATCTTCATCGCATCATACAGAATCCGACCTCGTTCCCAAATCCGATTCTGGGTCGATGAATCGGGATCGAGGGACGGCCTACCGTTCCCTGTTTCCGGCTACTATGATCACGCCCCCTCCTTGCCGCGACGTCGGTCCGCGCCTCTGTCGTTTCCGCCCCATCCGCGATCTCATGCAGATTAGAGGTACGAGCTTGTTCGATTGCTATCGTCAAGCGATTAGCTAAGCACCCTCGAGAATATTCATGTTCTTGTTCCTGCGGAGTTTCTTCTGTTCATGTCACCGAGATGCATTTGGACAGCCGGCATCGAGCCGCAGCCGACGAACACCAAGTATGCATTCCCGACGAATCTGGTGCAGGGCGGGGACAATGGAGATGGATGTCTCCGGATCCAGCTGGGGGTACGACGGTGTTGCCGGGAGGTACAGCGCGAGGGGCGCGCTGGGAAAGAAGGGATGGCCGACGCATTTATTTTTTCAGACGGAGAGGAAAGAGTGACAAGTCAATGCGCCTATGTGGCAATTTTTTGCCGAGTCAACTCCTGACAAGTGAGCCCCACCTGTCATAAACGCACTCAAACGACTATAATACATCGATCAGTGTTATTTGCCAAAAAATTACGTGGTGTTTTCTGCCAAAAATATGTAACGTAGTGTTTTCTGCAAACCTAACCTTTAAAGTGATGGTTTCATGCAATTTACTCCAACAATTACATGATAAAATAGGGGAAATCTGGGTCCAGAGCTCCCGCCTCTATATCGCAGTTATGTGCCCCTGTATCCCAAATCGATGATGCATTAACCCCTCCCCGTTCTGTGCTAAAAACCTGAACTCCATGTTTTGAAAGAGTAAGAAACCTGAACTCAATCCATCACTTAGACAGGCAAGCTAACAAATTATCTTGCACACACGGAAGATGTCAAGCCCATAGCATGCAGCTTAATCGACTCTGAAGAGCAGTAAAACAACTGAAGCGGATGATAGATCCCCATCCAGTTACATAGCCTCTGGTCTTTCCAGGTGCAGGAGAGGTATATGCCATTTGAAGTTCCAAAAAACTAGAGCACAAAGAGTTGATGAGGCAGCTGATATACATTTTCCTTCATATACAAGATTTGATCAGGAAGTGTTGATCAAGAACAACCACAAACAAACGTTGATTAGCAGGCGATAATACACAACCGTACACGCTGGGGCTCCTGATATTCATATTGATGCTATTTTTACACTTCAGGGGTACATATGAAAAACATATATCTACTGTTGTTCAGACATGGTTGAAACTGCAGCATAATCATATTTGACATCTACAGTGTTGCTATCTTTGGAACCGCGTTCTCTCCAACTGATCTTCCACATCTTGAGTAAGGTTACCCTGCATGACAGAGGAAAAAACATTAGTCACATGGATACATAGATCCAAGGCCTATTCAATGTGGTGAAGTTGTTGTCAAAACTACATACACATGATGAATGCGAACATTGGTTTCTGGAAGCAAACCAGAGTACTATTATGTAGTTTGAATAAACAAAAGCGCATCATGAAAAGTTTGCTAAGAACTACCCGTGCAAGTTTGCTAAGAACTACCCGTGCAAGTTTTGCCATGATCATTTGCATTACAAATGCATGGTAGAGCATCATGCTTGTTCTGTTTCGCAGAAATACTGTTTTTACTATTGTCGACAGTGAAGGAACACAAGATAAATGTTGTCCGATTCCAAAGGTGACACATCAACTGGTACTCTCAACACAAACGTTTGTGGACTTAACAGCTCTGGTTCGAGGCGCGGGATGAGTTATACACTGTTGGACATTCGAAAAAACTAGAACAAGAAAGAGTTGATGAGTCCACTGATAAATGTTTTCGTTTGTGTAGACTAGTACTATTTTTGAACAGGACCATTCACATAAATGATCGTTGATGAGCAGCCAATAACACACAACTGTGCTCGTTGGGGCTCCCGATATCCAGATTGATGCTATTTAACTTTGCAAGTACGCGTAAGAAACACATAAATCTACTGTTTTTCAGATGTAATTGAAATTGCAGCATAATCATATTTGACGTCTACAGTGTATCTGGAGCAGAGTTAGGCCTCCTTTGGTTCATAGGGTAGGAAAATCATAGAAATAGGAAAGTCATAGGAAATGAGATGACATGCATCTCAAATCCTATGAGTAGGAATAGGAAAAGGGATGTCCTTTGATTCACATCATAGGATTTTTTCCATTGAGTCTAGGCTAATGTTTATTTTCCTATGAAATGTGGAGGATAGGAAGAATTCCTCCATAGGCATAGTATTTCATTCCTACAAACCAAAGAGCTTTAAAGAATCCTACAAAATTCCATCAAACCAAAGGAGGCCTTACCCTGCATAGCAGAGGAAAAAACATTAGTCATAAGGGCACGGAGAATCAATGTTTAATACAGTAAATTTCCAAGGGGTATTAATTGTTAATACCACACACACTGGACGAATGCGAACATTGTTTTCTGGAAGCAAACCAGAGTAATATTAAGCGTACCATGAAAAGTTTGCTCACAGCTTCTTCTATAAAAATATGATTCCAAGGGGTAGTCCTGGACGGTCTTGTTTTTTTAAATACCAACAAGTTAACTGCAGATGTCTTATTCTGATATCATTATAGTAACTGAAGTGAACAAAAAATCAACCTCATAAAGAGCGAAAACATCAAAATTTTGGTCGCATACTTTAGCATAAGTGGTATAGCAATATTATCCATGATATTTGGTGACACTTGGTGTATTTGTTTGGATTGCTCAAAGCAGAACAAGCAATACGACTACATCAGATTGAAGTGGTTCAATCAAACTACAACTCTACAAAAATAGACCTAGGCGATGCACTAAGTAAGATGACGGCTTTGCCTAGCAGCGCTGTCCACGAGTGGCCTAATTTTTTTCTAAATTGCAAGTTCTTTTTTCATGAAGCGTTCTGGTAACGAACTACTCCCCAAACCCTCTTCATCGTCTTCACCGGTTCGCCGGCAAAGCTCCAGTGCACCAGTTCTTCGTGTATCTACCATCTCCCGGCCTCCAACCTGTCATCACACAGTGTCGGATTCTCGAATGACTCGCTGCTCATATACGACACTCCGGTCATGTGTCATGTCCATCAATGGCGGGAGAGGGACATGCCGCATATGGCAGCGGATGAACTGACAACTCGACGGCCAGCAAGCGAGTGACAGATCACGAAAGAGAAAACTTCCCGGCGTGGTTCAGAAATTTGGAGCGCGATCGCCTGGTGCCCTCGGAAGCCTCAATTCCCCATGAACTCAGATAGATGTTCATGGATTCTTGCATGCCAATGTGGGACAGCAGCCAGCGATTGGGGTTGCTATTATGGACAAAGCACTCTCTATCGGCTCAGAAATTTGTTAAACGCCGAATGTGCCTTTCATATTGGTTTACTCGAATATCTCAGAATCAGAAGAGTGGAATATGGATTGTTTCACCCATCCAACAAAGGATGTATATGCATTGTGTGGTGGTGGGTCACCATAATCATATTGACATGATCATTTGCATTACAATGGCATGATAGATCTTCATGCTTATGGTGTTCCGAGAAATGCCATTTCTACAGCTGGAATCGTGACTTCACTTGTGTGAAACAGAAAACGTGGAACCCTGAAATCTGAATCAAGAACTCCCAATACATAGCAATGGTATGAAAAAATAGAGGAAATCTGGGTCTAGACCTCTCATGTCATCAATATCTCAATGTTTGGCTATATTTATCAGTGATATCGCAAATGCACAGTTTATAATTTCAAAATTTCTTCTGTTTGGCTATTGCAATGGGTGCAGGCTGAAGGGGTATCGCATTGTATTTGTATATGCATCTTATTTGCACAGAAAAAGAAGACGGTGGTCAAGAAGCACCTGTCGCCCGCAGAAAAAGAAAATAATGAAGCACTTTTACTTGTGGCTGCCACCGGTTGCTGAGGGACAAACAACTGAGATTGAGCAGAGGCGGCACACAACACCCACTAGTGCACAACCGGGCTTTAGCGCCGGTTCGTAACGGCCTTTAGTGCCGAAGAGTGGGGACTAAAGGTCCCCCCCTCTTTAGTACCGGTTCGTCATGAACTGGCGCTAAAGTTCCACCACGTGGCACGAGTCAGGCCCGGGTGCGTGTAGGACATTAATACCGGTTGGTAACACCAACGGTACTAAATGTTTGGGGGGGGGGTTGGTTTTATTTTCCATTTAATTTTTTTTGTTTGCTGGTATTTTATGATACTACAAATTATACAAGTTATGCATATATATAAATAG
>NW_025229071.1:0-11203 GCF_018294505.1 Triticum aestivum | reverse complement strand
ATATATATATATATATATATATATATATATATATATATATATATATATCATCGAATGTCTCACAACCAACACCATTAATTATTCACACATACACATGTATATACATATACAATTTCTCCTACATGTTGCCTTGGTGCCTTCGGAGCACGATGACAAGTGGTTCATGAGACGGTAGCGGGTAATAGTATTCTCCTTTGGGATCTATGACCTGGTCGAGCAAAAATCCCGCTATTTCCTCTTGAAGTGCTAGTATGCGGTCCGCTGGTAGGAGCTGCTCCCGCACCTCTCTAAACTGTTAAGAAGGAGATCAATATGCATGTGTATTAGTTGTGTAACTATATATTAATAATGGTGTGAATAGTGTTCTGACAAACGTACTCAGTCCTGTCTTTGAGATCTGCTCCTTTCGGACGCCATCATGCGAATGTTCTCGCAAACGTAGAATGCACACAGATCATTCCCCTGCGCCTGCTTCAGGGCCTTTACGAGAATGGAATTGAATCAGATAATGATTAATCAAGCATGATAATTAATTAATGATATTGAAACAAGAATTAAAGAGATGGTAGCTAGCTAGCTAGCTAGTAGTACTTAATTAATTACCTTTGGTCGATACCAAAACATCTTTTTTGCCCATTTGCCTGGAGTCACCTTGATGAACTTTGCCCAAGCCCTACCCGCCGGCAAAAAAATTAATAAAGGGGTTATTAAATAGTTCATATCAGGAAACGACGAACTAAATAGGCCGAGATATAGTTAATAATGATTGAAATTACCTGTTGACTATCCCCTTCATGATGGTGTAGTCTTTTTCTTCTTTAGTAGTGAATCCAGTACTTCAACTGTTCCTTTGTCAACTTTAATGTCTAACAAGATCCAGTGAAAACTGCATGCACACACGTTTGCATGTCTTAATTAAGCGGGCATGTGCATAAAATTAATCAACTACCGCAAACCGTATGCATTTAATTATTAACATCTAGCTAGGTAGTAAGCAAAAACATAATTTATAGTACAAGACAGTGTGACTCACAGAAAATTGTAAGGAAGTAATATATCTTCATTGGTATTGAGGCGCTTGAAGAACTCTAGCATGCTTTCCTCTAAACTTGCTCGACAACTTGGAATCTTCCATGTGTACTCATTAATGGTATTTGGGTCAATGAACCCAATGCCATGGCGTCCATATTTTTCCATTTCATACATCTTCATCCTGCATATAATACTACAGAAAAGAATATACTGAGTATAATTAGATGTAATGATTGATCAAAATGATCACTACAGCTAGCTTGAGACATAAATTACCGAAAGAAATCACTTACAGACAATAGCAACTGACGATAGACTTATCGAGTGCGTCTTGATTGTATAACTGAAATAGCTCTGAATACTCAACGGGCAGAGCTTTTCCATGGAAGTAATGCTCCTCCTTGACATTCACCATGAGGAACACTCGATTGGAAATCTTGATAATGTTCATGTACCATTGATACAATTCATACATTCTCGTTGGGAGGTTCTTGGCCTTCTGTGGCTCGACCAAAGGTTGGCCCCGGACATATTTCCGTTTTATTTCCTCCTCTCTAAGCGTAGGCATGGGCTCGATTTCGAGGAGTTGTCCAACGGTGATCTTGAGCATTTCAGCCTGCATTATATGCTCCTCGGTTATTACCACATCGCCCAGCTGGGGAACGTTAACGGTTTGCCCACAATAATATTGGGCGCACGTACTCTCATGTGTTGTTGGCACAACAAGTGGGGGGATCGATTGCGCCACTTATTCTCCTAGCTGGGGAATGGTTTTCCCGCATTTTTTGCCAGCTGCTTGTTGGCTCGAGCTCGAGCTCGCTTCCTTTTGTAGTCGTGCTCGTTGTAGCTTCCTGATTTGGCGCTCATAGTCTGAGTCAACAGGCTTGGGAGCTGATGCTCTAGCCATACGAATGAAGTGGTCAATCGTTTCCTCAGGCACTTTCTCCCTTGGCGGCCATGCCGGTTTCGGTCCAAAATGGGCGTCCACTTGGGCCCGCACTATGGCTGCGTTTTGCTCCTTGGTCATGTTGTAAGGCCTCTGAGGAAGAGGAGCGAGGCTTGGACCATATTTATATCGCTTCTCTCCGCCTGTACTTCCTGTACTACCTTGACTCGTACTGCTACGCACCGTAGCTGCGGCGTGTCTCTTTTACGATTGCTGAGACGGCGGAGAAGGCTGACGTGGCTGACGTTGTGCCGGACTTGAAGCAGGAGGAGTGGCCTGATGCCGTGTCGGACCTGAAACCGGAGGAGTGGCCTGACGTTATGCCGGACTTGAAGCAGGAGTCTGCTCACGCGTTCGGGGACTTGGAGGAGGTGGCGGACTTCGATGAGGAGTCGGCTCACGCGTTCGTGGACTTGGAGGAGCGGGAGTCTGCTGACTCAGTGGCGGACTTCGAGGAGGAGTCGGCAGACGGCGCGGTGTCGGTGGACTTCGGAAGATGATGCAATCCTTTCTTCATAGGATGATATGATGTATGGCCTCTCCCAGTGTGCGCTCGTCTTCACCTCCACGAATGTCAAGCTGTAGCCCCGAGTATGGGTCCACCACTTCATCAACCAAGACACGAGCATAGCCCTCTAGAATCGTGGTGCAATGCAAGGTTGCTTTGGGGGTAATTGTAAAAGCAACGTCGTCTGCCACCTTCATGGATATGTTCTTCATTTTGGAGTGTAGCTCACAGTTAGTGTTCTCTATGATATCATCCATAGGGTATGTATCCAGCAGTGTGTCGCCCGGGGCAGAACCAACACTGCTTCTCGCATGGATGGGACGGTGCTATCCCATGCTGGACGATCATCTGCTTGCCGCTGCCGCTGCTGAGACCCCCATTCCTGGCTAAGTGAGTCGATCTGCTACTGCTGCTGCTGGAATTTGAGTCCCAAGTCTGCGTGCCTTGCTTCTAGGCCTTGAAAACGTTCTACATCCTGCTTCCTCTGCTCCTCCTCCAGCTTCCTCTTCTTCTCCTCCTCCATCTTCTGTCTTGCACGGGACCTGTAGTCATCGTTCCATTCCGAAAATCCATCATACCAAGCAATAACGCCCTTGCCTCGTGTTCTTCCCGGGTGTTCAAGATTTCCAAGGGCGCGCGTAAGCTCGTCGTTCTCTCTGATGGGCGTGAACACCCCCGTTCCAGCTTCTTCTATTGTGTCAAGTATCTTTTGTTCGGCTCCTTTTAGAATTGCCTTCTGTGAAACCAGGCCTGTCTTCGGGTCCAACGCCCCCCCCCCCATGCCCATAGAACCAAGTTCTGCACCTGGGGGGGCAGCTCCTAGTAACCAGAGTGACCCATGCATCCTCCATCTCTTGCTCAGACTTATCCCACTTAGGCATTCCCACCACGTAGCCACCTGGACCCAGCCTATGGAACTGCATCTTTTTTGCGGCATTGGCCTTTTTTATCGATCATTCCTTAGATAATTCTAGTTCCTTGAATTTCACGAAATCGGCCCAGTGTTCTCTTTGCTTCTCCAGTGTTCCCTTGAATTCTCGAGTCTTCCTTTCTGTAGCGAGGTAGTTGGCCCATACAGTTTTCTTGTGGGTGTTGAATGCAATTGCCATCTTCTTAAGAGTAGCACCCTTGACTTTCTCCACATCTGCTTCAGTGAAATAATATGGTAGGGTGAAACGTTCCATCAGAGATTCCCAAAGGTTTTTTTTGCTCTGTCGTCGACCCAAGTAACACCTGGACGTTTAGTTTTTGGCTCTTTCCATTCTTGAATGGAGATCGGGAGTTGGTCCTTCACAAGAACTCTGCACTGACGAGTCCACTTGTTCGCAATGTTCTTAGGCGTGAGGGGTTCGCCGCTAGGTTTGATGGAGTCGATGTTGTACTTTACACCCTCCTTCAAATTTTTGCCCCGGCCCTCGCTTTGTCCTGCTGTTTGTAGAAGCAGATTTGCTCGATCCGGAGGGCCTGAAAGAAGAAAGATCGATTCGTTAATATATCTTCAAATAAAAAAAACATGTGATGATGACCAGATGCCTGCTTATATAAATATACCTCGCTGGTAGTCTTTGTTATTTGAAGATCAACATTGTTTGTGTCATCATAAACATTGTCTGTGTCATCATAATCATAATCATAGTTCATGACTTCATCAGCTCGGTCGTCGATTTCGAATATCTTTTCATCACCCTCTCCGGTATTGTTGAGATATTGGGAGCCGTCATCTGCTTCATTCAGATCGTCTAGCCTGCAAGGGCTGTGTATCATGTCGAACAATTCCTCTTCTCTCTCTCTACCGGTATTGTCCGCCATAGCTTTTACTAACTAATACAGAAGAAATATAAAACAATTTAGTACTCAAATTACAATGCATGAATGCAATCAATAAGGAAAAACTGAATCATATAGAACATAATATATGCATCGTCTCGATTAATATATAATCTCGAATACATTATCGTCTCAAAAAATATATATAATATCGAATACATCATCTCGAATATTATATATCGAATACATCACTCGCTAGGTACCTAATAAAGACCGAGTACTACAGAAGAATCTAGGCCACTCGCGGTTCCTGGGGCGCGGGCGTTGGACAGCCAAAGAGAAGGAACCATCACATGATCATATATCCGGTCATCTGCCCAAAGAACCTGCCAAGTAGTGGAGAACCTGATGTCCATAGCAGCCATGTAGCGATGCATGTGCTCGTCCTCCTCCCTGACACGGCGACGCACCACCTCCGGCGGGGCCGGCTCCCTCTGCACCGAATGTGGCCCATGCGAACACCACCAAAGGAGATCAGAGTCGACGACGGGACCCGAGGCCGGGTACCTCACCAAGCGGCGCGCCCCTCTAGGTAGCACCTCCCAGTGCCAGCCCGGCGGAGCCCAGTTCCGGACATGGGTCCTCTGAAGCATGACGTTGTCGCGAACGGGTCGACGGCGAGGATGCGGGCCGGGCATATCATCGAGAACAAATATTATATGCCGGCAAAAAGTAACATTTTTTAAATGATTGGATTGTGATAACTAAAATTCTATATGCAAATTCTAACAATTTGACATTAATCTAATTCATCTAACTAAAACTAATTCTAAAATTTCTAACATTTCTGATTATATAACTAACATTTCTATAACATTTCTAATATTTCTATAACTAAAAAACAGAAAAAAATTCTAACATTTCTATAGGCATTTCTATAACTAAAAACAGAATGGCCAAACGTAATGGTCCGACCACCGGCCCGTGTGCGTTGTGCGGGGACCCAAAGGATGCCAATCATGTGTTTTTTAGATGCCCTCTTGCGAGGTTTGCGTGGAGCGCTGTCCGGACCGCGGCGGGTGTCCAATGGGACCCGCGCTCGGCGGCAGAGCTCATACACCTCTTAGATGCGATTCAGGGCCCTGCGCATCGAGTTATGTGGAGTTGTGTGGGGGCACTACTCTGGTCCATGTGGCTCACTAGAAATAAATTCACTATAGAGGGGTGCTTTCCAACTCACCCGGCTAATATTATCTTCAAATGCAACCTTCTATTGCAGCAGTGGTGTCCGTTGGGGAGGCGCAAGGATGCTGAGATGATCAAGACCGCCCAACAACGTCAGCTGCAAGTGTACGCGATGGTTAGGGAGTCATGACTACGGTTCTGGCTGTGGTCCCTTTTGGTTGCTTGACGAGCCTGCACGCTCTGTACGGGCTTAGCCTTGTAATCCGCCTCTGGCTCGTTTAGTTTCGTCCGAACTGCGTGGGTTTTGGGCCGGAGTGGCTTTTGGTGATGTATTAAGACTTGATGTGGGTTACGCTGCCGTTGGGGCTTTACTAATTTAAAGCCAGACGCAGCTGGCGTCTTCGTTCTAAAAAAAAGAGTATGTCCGCTAACAATGTCATGTGTCCACCTATATATAGGTTTGTCCGCAGCCTCTTCTATTTTGGCAAGAAGGTAAAATTCTGAAATCAATTTGAAAAATCATAACAGAAGTATCTCTGCGCTTAGAAAACCCTAAAAAAATGTGCTTACAAGAAATGCTTGCGGTGGCCTATGTTTAAATTGCGCTTAAATAAATGCTTTTGCATAACTCATTCTTGTAGCAACTTCATCAATGCCAAACAACCGGAAAACAGCAATTCATACACATTTATATTAGTTGGACTGTTGACTGTTTTATAATTTTCTAGGTAACAGCAGACATTACTGGGGAAACAGAATCATCTTGGCACCGTTCAATGGTATTGAGAGAATAAAGAACTTAAGAAGGGAAACTATGGTTTATAACCAAGCATCATGAGTACAGACTGCAAGAAGAAAAAGGTATCAGCAGTTCTTATGCTTTAACCGACTACGAAATAACCCAGTACGGCAGTACATTAACGTGAATCACATATGGCTATGTACACAAATAATGGAACTGCATACACCCTGGTGATATTGAGCGGCAATAACACTAACATGCTGCCCACAACCAGTAGCTTGAATGTGTATACATTGGTGGAATAACTATAGCCATCACAGGTATTACAATACATGGAACAAACAGGATAACCTCAGATGGCCGAAGGTCATCAAAGAAACTACACAACAGAGTAGACAGTTAAGTTCAAGGAAGCAAATATTCCTGACAGAAGGACAAATAAACAATCGAAAGATCTTGCCTCCAGTACAGGATGCTCAGTGCACCAGCAATAACAAGGGGTGCAAGGGACTTTGTTCCTGCCCTATCATCAACCCTTTCAATGATGAAAATGGCCACGATAGACGTGAAAGCAATCGTCATCTAGACAAACAAGCCTATATGTCAGCGCTTGAAATATTTAAAATCAAGAAAGAAGGAGCAACTCCTAGGGTCTGGGGACTATACACTGTGTACATGTCATGACACCAAGCCAGGGAATATATACATAATTGGCGAGATGATGATGTAAATATCATGATGCTGAGATCTAGGAAAGACTCACAGGCGATCTTTCCCAAACCAACACCGACAGCAGTGACACCAGCAAAGAAGAGTGTCCAACTCCCGAGCTCCCCCTGTCAGCTGCCAGCAGGATCAACATGAGTGCGCTTCAAACTGCAATTTGAGTCAGAATAGGAACCAAAATTGGTAAGAACATCTACTCTGCACCATCCACCATAGCCCGAAGTAGTTTTTGACTTTTTGTAGTGGCACAGGATGAGCCAGGCGAGAGACAGACAAATAGGAAGGGGATGTTTGAGAGCACGTTCAACGTTTTAGGGATCCCTGAGAAGGTAATTGAGCCAAAACCTACAGTTCACTCGCTCCCCAGTTTCTCTCTTTCTATAGGAGCGCACGCAATACATGTACAAAGCTGCTGGCTTCCGATGAGTTGCAGACCTACCCCTCAATCGCTCACCGAAACACACCGCGAACACGAGGACACTGGAGACTCGCCAACTTATTGCTACAGGTGCCTATCGGACCAGTTAATTCTAGATCTCACGTTTTACAAAGAAGGGTTTGCCCCCGATTTATATTATAAAGCATCCATCACCGTTTACAACCGAGAGCCGATACAAACACACACCACCACTACACACCACGCACTCTAGGCAAGAACACACACCCAGGGCGAGATACAAGGAAGCCGGGCACCGACACACCACTCCAACGAACTACAAAGCACACTAAAGATGAGCAAAGAGGCATCACCTTGAGCCGACGGAGATCACCATGAGCAACCACCAAGGAGAGGTGAGACGACCGACGGCGGAGCAAGGACTCCAAAACGGTGCCTCCAACAAGGGCACGACCATAGCCGCCACCGTCCGATCCCGCAGATCAAGCTTTCGCCCGGAGTAACCCGAAGGGGAAGTGAGCACCACGACGGAGCCTGCAGGGAGGAAACGACGTCCGCGGACGCTGCCACCATCGGCCAGTACGAGAACTAGGCAAGTGATGAACCCCGGTGCACCAACCCTTCGGCACAACCCCGCTCCGCCAACCACCCCCATCCATGCCGCCTGCGCGGCCATGTCTGCCCGCCCGCAGAGTTGCGCAATCTGCCCAAGATCAACGGATCTCCCACTGCCAGGGCCGCTGCCTAGCATCCAGACCGTCCCGGCACCCTCAAAGGAGAGGCTTTTGAAGGAGCCAACTTCCATCACCACCGAACCGGCAACAGCTGTCCCGCCTCAGACATCACCGGGACAACAACCACGAAGCATCAGGCCGGGGAAAGGGGAAGGCGAGGTGCGACAACAACCTCCCCCCCTCCCCCCCGAAGCACCTGTTTCGCCCCATCCCTGCTACTGTCACAGCCCAACGCGAGGCCACCGATAGCCGCTCGTCCGACGAAGGGGGGAGAAGAGCCAGCACTACCGCCACCGCGAAGGAGGGGTCCAGGAATAGCCCGCCCGCGCCGCACGCCGCCGTCCACAGCCGAGAAGGGCGCCCAATTGCACCACGGAGTCCGCACGCGCCACCACCACCTAGCGCCACGCCACAAGCACTGCCACCCCTATGCACGGCGGTGCCAGCCGCCCCGCGGCCCTGTTGTAGCCAGCCCCCGCCGCCGGAGCCCGATCCGGCCGGATGTGACCGGAGCCCACCAGCGCGCACCACCTGACGGGCCGGCTGCCGCCGAAGGCGCAACCAGTCACCACGCTGCCTGCCATGCCGACGGCATGGAGGCGCACCAAGCCGCATCTGCCCGTCGTCGCCGAGATGCTCGGCGCCCGCATCCCGCCCTGGTCCGGAGGCAACGGCCCGCGCTCGCACCGCCGCGTGAGACGATGCGAGAAGCCCCGCCGCCGACCGGGCTTCGCCTGGGTGCGCCCCCTAGCGGCAGCGAGGGAGGTGGAAGGAGGGGAGGGGGCGGCGGCGGGAATTAGGGTCGCCTCCCATTCGCCGCGCGGGGGGACCCGAGAGGGAGGGTGGTTCGATCTCACTTTTTACAAGGGGCAGAGTATGTAGAGTGTCTCGAAACAGGCTTTTACCCCCCTTTATAAATAAAGGCACGAACCGAACTAGGTATGCAACCGGACGACACATGGTGGTGAGGTGACCCTCATTCAAAGCAGATCCTACGCTACCCGGATCGCGAAGCAGACAAGCAACTACGCTACCCAAGGAGAACACAGGGAGAATGGAGCACAGTCACGCAACATCCTAGGACACCTAAGCTCCTAGACAATGCCCCCAAGAGAGAGAACAACGCAGAGCGTCGTCGCTACCTATGCCCACCGTGCAAGGGTCTTCACCCGGAACTACGACGCGGCGAGGAGATCCACAGCGACGTCTTCAAGAAGAGAATGGCGCCCGCAAGTGTCGCCGTCCCCGGTGCAAAGCGCGAGCTTTTCGCTCGGCACCCCATCCTAAGTCACCAAGGCCCTATGGCAAACGCTGCCCGCCCAGACCCTAGATACAGATCTGGGCGACGTCCAGTAGAGGACGCGCCTGAGCCACCAACTGCTACCCCTCTCATTGCCCGCACGACAAATAAGCGCGCCACCACC
Source organism: Triticum aestivum (assembly GCF_018294505.1). Lineage (NCBI taxonomy): Eukaryota > Viridiplantae > Streptophyta > Magnoliopsida > Poales > Poaceae > Triticum > Triticum aestivum. The sequence goes on along the minus strand of NW_025229071.1, from coordinate 1,742 downwards.
GCTGACATGGCGCCCGCCGGAGAGCCACCTATGCGAACCACCATCCTGGGCCGCCGCTCCGGCATCCAAGTCCAATACCTTGCCCACCGCCCACCACAGAGTACTAGCCACGGTAGGAAGAGCGAAAGTCCACATCTTTCACTCCTAACCCGACATGAGCCACGAAGGCTGGGCCTACGCCACCACTGCAAGGGCCCCATCCCTGTGTCCCCAGCCAATCCTAGTGGACTAGGGGAGACACACCTCTGTGATTCCCGATGACCATCGCCAAGTACTCAGACAACGCTGTGTCCATGGCCCTCGACTCCGTGTTGCCCGACAGTATCGTGAAGTCCCGAACATCAGTAGCGACCACCGTACCACCGGCGGGAGGGACTCGCCCACCATGGGTACATCCCAGATCGAGTCCAATCTGACCCACCCGGAGCGGCAACTCCGACACGCCTCGGGCACCAGTCAGATCCTCCCGAGCAAGCGCCCCCCGATCATATCCATTCTACATTGAGGAGAAGGAAGATCACATCCGCCACGCTGCGCCACCGATGGGGCACGTCCACCAGAGAGCGCCGCCGCCTCCACTGACCCGCTCCACCCGCACCCCGGTCAAGCCGGTCACAGCGGCCATACCGCCGGAACCTCCCGACAGGGCACACCACCACTCCGCACCACCACCGGCACCCGAAGCCGCCGGCGACGATCGTCCCGCGCCACCACAGCCCGCATCGCTCACGAGATGGTGGCTAGATGAGCCCCCGATGCAGATCGGCAAGGTCCATCGCCGCCTCGCCAAGCACGCCCCGCCATCCCCGGACATCCAGCAGCCGCCAGCAATAGCTGCCGCCGCCGAATCTCGCCGGTCCACCACGGCCGTCCGCCAACGACATCCAGGACCCGCAGAGGTCTCCGGCCCCGCGCCACCCACAGCTCCCAGCGCCAGATCGGGGCGCGGGCAGCAGCAAGCACGCCCAGCCAGCAGCCTGATGCACCGTGCAAGCCCCCAGCCGTCGATCGGTTGGAAGGGCACCCGCCGCGCCGCCGCGACCCACCAACCACGGCGCCTTGGCCCGTTGAAGCGCCCCGCACTGACGCCACACGCGAGGGGACGAGGAGGCCCGCCGCCGCTAGCGTCGGCCAGGCTTTGCCTGGGCGCACCCTGTGGCGGCGGGGGGGATGAAGGGGACGGGAGGAGGGGAGGAGGCCAGCGGCGCCTAGAGTTCCCTCCCCGTCACCTGCGGGGGAGACGCTGGAAGGTTGGGTCGAGAGTATATAGAGTGGCGAAGCCCTCGCGTTTTACAAGATATGTACCATCATTCATACCGAATATTCATGAGTTTGTAGAGTGGCCAGGCCCTCGCGTTAGCAGACAATTTAGTTGATATAATCAAAGCAGCAAACATAATGCTGACCAATCAGACGCTTTTCCTTGGTACTGACCACAAAAAAGCATGCTGATTTGTCTAGCTAGTCATCAACCCGTGCGAACGCACGGGCTAGGGGTTTAGAGAAGATACATATCCTTGTATCTAATAGTACAAAATTCAAAATGAAAAAAAGCAGAACATTCAACTGGGAAAACAATTTACAGTGGAGAGTTTTTCAATACTATTTGCAAAGATGAATTAAAATATATATTTATATTTAGAAGATAGCTTTGTAAGATATGCGAGCTTCTCAAGTATTTGAAAATGGTTGATTCTATTCCATACTGATCATTAACAGCTGTTAAAAGGCGATCGAGTAAG
>NW_025229070.1:28661-29360 GCF_018294505.1 Triticum aestivum | reverse complement strand
CATTAAATGATGTCAGAACGTGTTGGAAATTGATAACGTCGCTTTGAATGATGCATAGTGAACGCAAAAATAGGCTGGAGTTCAAAAAAGTTTAAAAAACATTGAAGTGCCCGTGTAACAGATGAATTCTTGTCCGAAACCCTGATACTCCGAAAGAGATTGTCCAGTTTGTACACGACGTGCGTCCACTTTTTACCGTGACCCTCTCTACTCTTTTGCACATGCTATGCGGGTGAAATGATGATACCATGCCAAGTTCCAACATTTTCAGAGTTCATTTTGTAGTGATTTTCAATTTCACCTTCATTTAGCTCTCTAAACAAATTGGTAAATGACTGAAAATCAACAAATGATGTCAGAATGTGTTGGAAATTGATGACATCGCTTTCAATGATGCATAGTGAACGCAAAAATAGCTGGAGTTCAAAAAGTTTAAAAAACATTGAAGTGCCCGTGTAACAGATGAGTTCTCGTCCGAAACCATGATACTCCGAAAGAGATTGTCCAGTTTGTACACGAGGTGCGTCCAGTTTTCGCCGTGACCCTCTCTACTCTTTTGCACATGCTATGCGGGTGAAATGATGATACCATGCCAAGTTCCAACATTTTCAGAGTTCATTTTGTAGTGATTTTCAATTTCACCGTCATTTAGCTCTCTAAACAAATCGGTAAATGACTGAAAAATAGCAAATGATGTCA
>NW_025229070.1:22714-23287 GCF_018294505.1 Triticum aestivum | reverse complement strand
TGTGGTGATTTTCGATTTCACCGTCATTGAGCTCTCTAAACAAATCGGTAAATGACTGAAAAACAGCAAATGATGTCAGAACCTGTTGCAAATTAATGACGTCGCTTCGAATGATGCACAGTGAAGGCAAAAATAGGCTGGAGTTCAAAAAAGTTTAAAAAACATTGAAGTGCCCGTGTAATAGATGAGTGCTCGTCCGTAACCCTGATACTCCGAAAGAGATTCTCCAGTTTGTACACGAGGTGCGTCCAGTTTTTACCGTGACCCTCTCTACTCTTTTGCACATGCTATGCGGGTGAAATGATGATACCATGCCAAGTTCCAACATTTTCAGAGTTCATTTTGTGGTGATTTTCGATTTCACCGTCATTTAGCTCTCTAAACAAATCAGTAAATGACTGAAAAACAGCAAATGATATCAGAACGTGTTGCAAATTGATGACGTAGCTTTGAATGATGCATAATGAACGCAAAAATAGGCTGGAGGTCAAAAAAGTTTAAAAAACGTTGAAGTGCCCGTGTAACAGATGAGTTCTCGTCCGAAACCCTGATACTCCGAAAGAGATTGTCCAG
>NW_025229070.1:21481-22425 GCF_018294505.1 Triticum aestivum | reverse complement strand
GTGGTGATTTTCGATTTCACCGTCATTTAGCTCTCTAAACAAATCGGTAAATGACTGAAAAACAGCAAATGATATCAGAACGTGTTGCAAATTGATGACGTAGCTTTGAATGATGCATAATGAACGCAAAAATAGGCTGGAGGTCAAAAAAGTTTAAAAAACGTTGAAGTGCCCGTGTAACAGATGAGTTCTCGTCCGAAACCCTGATACTCCGAAAGAGATTGTCCAGTTTGTACCCGAGGTGCGTCCAATTTTCGCCATGACCCTCTCTACTCTTTTGCACATGCTATGCGGGTGAAATGATGATACCATGCCAAGTTCAAACCTTTTCAGAGTTCATTTTGTAGTGATTTTAGATTTCACCGTCATTTAGCTCTCTAAACAAATCGGTAAATGACTGAAAAAGAGCAAATGATGTCAGAAAATGTTGCAAATTGATGACGTCGCTTTGAATGATACATACTGAACGCAAAAATAGGCTGCAGTTCAAAAAAGTTTAAAAAACATTGAAGTGCCCGTGTAACAGATGAGTTCTCGTCCGAAACACTGATACTCCGAAAGAGATTGTCCAGTTTGTACACGAGGTGTGTCCACTTTTCGCCGTGACCCTCTCTACTCTTTTGCACATGCTATACGGGTGAAATGATGATACCATGCCAAGTTCCAACATTTTCAGAGTTCATTTTGTAGTGATTTTCAATTTCACCGTCATTTAGCTCTCTAAACAAATCGGTAAATGACTGAAAACAGCAAATGATATCAGAACGTGTTGCAAATTGATGACGTAGCTTTGAATGATGCATAGTGAACGCAAAAATAGGCTGGAGGTCAAAAAAGTTTAAAAAACGTTGAAGTGCCCGTGTAACAGATGAGTTCTCGTCCGAAACCCTGATACTCCGAAAGAGATTGTCCAGTTTGTACACGAGGTGCGTCCAGTTTTCGCC
>NW_025229070.1:20898-21471 GCF_018294505.1 Triticum aestivum | reverse complement strand
TGTGGTGATTTTCGATTTCACCGTCATTGAGCTCTCTAAACAAATCGGTAAATGACTGAAAAACAGCAAATGATGTCAGAACCTGTTGCAAATTAATGACGTCGCTTCGAATGATGCACAGTGAAGGCAAAAATAGGCTGGAGTTCAAAAAAGTTTAAAAAACATTGAAGTGCCCGTGTAATAGATGAGTGCTCGTCCGTAACCCTGATACTCCGAAAGAGATTCTCCAGTTTGTACACGAGGTGCGTCCAGTTTTTACCGTGACCCTCTCTACTCTTTTGCACATGCTATGCGGGTGAAATGATGATACCATGCCAAGTTCCAACATTTTCAGAGTTCATTTTGTGGTGATTTTCGATTTCACCGTCATTTAGCTCTCTAAACAAATCAGTAAATGACTGAAAAACAGCAAATGATATCAGAACGTGTTGCAAATTGATGACGTAGCTTTGAATGATGCATAATGAACGCAAAAATAGGCTGGAGGTCAAAAAAGTTTAAAAAACGTTGAAGTGCCCGTGTAACAGATGAGTTCTCGTCCGAAACCCTGATACTCCGAAAGAGATTGTCCAG
>NW_025229070.1:20350-20888 GCF_018294505.1 Triticum aestivum | reverse complement strand
GTGGTGATTTTCGATTTCACCGTCATTTAGCTCTCTAAACAAATCGGTAAATGACTGAAAAACAGCAAATGATATCAGAACGTGTTGCAAATTGATGACGTAGCTTTGAATGATGCATAATGAACGCAAAAATAGGCTGGAGGTCAAAAAAGTTTAAAAAACGTTGAAGTGCCCGTGTAACAGATGAGTTCTCGTCCGAAACCCTGATACTCCGAAAGAGATTGTCCAGTTTGTACCCGAGGTGCGTCCAATTTTCGCCATGACCCTCTCTACTCTTTTGCACATGCTATGCGGGTGAAATGATGATACCATGCCAAGTTCAAACCTTTTCAGAGTTCATTTTGTAGTGATTTTAGATTTCACCGTCATTTAGCTCTCTAAACAAATCGGTAAATGACTGAAAAAGAGCAAATGATGTCAGAAAATGTTGCAAATTGATGACGTCGCTTTGAATGATACATACTGAACGCAAAAATAGGCTGCAGTTCAAAAAAGTTTAAAAAACATTGAAGTGCCCGTGTAACAGATGAGTTCTCGT
>NW_025229070.1:19520-20340 GCF_018294505.1 Triticum aestivum | reverse complement strand
GCTTTGAATGATACATACTGAATGCAAAAATAGGCTGCATTTCAAAAAAATTTAAAAAACATTGAAGTGCCCGTGTAACAGATGAGTTCTCGTCCGAAACAGTGATACTCCGAAAGAGATTGTCCAGTTTGTACACGAGGTGTGTCCACTTTTCGCCGTGACCCTCTCTACTCTTTTGCACATGCTATGCGGGTGAAATGATGATACCATGCCAAGTTCCAACATTTTCAGAGTTCATTTTGTAGTGATTTTCAATTTCACCGTCACTTAGCTCTCTAAACAAATCGGTAAATGACTGAAAACAGCAAATGATATCAGAACGTGTTGCAAATTGATGACGTAGCTTTGAATGATGCATAGTGAACGCAAAAATAGGCTGGAGGTCAAAAAAGTTTAAAAAACGTTGAAGTGCCCGTATAACAGATGAGTTCTCGTCCGAAACCATGATACTCCGAAAGAGATTGTCCAGTTTGTACCCGAGGTGCGTCCAGTTTTTGCCATGACCCTCTCTACTCTTTTGCACATGCTATGCGGGTGAAATGATGATACCATGCCAAGTTCAAACCTTTTCAGAGTTCATTTTGTAGTGATTTTTGATTTCACCGTCATTTAGCTCTCTAAACAAATCGGTAAATGACTGAAAAAGAGCAAATGATGTCAGAACGTGTTGCAAATTGATGACGTCGCTTTGAATGATACATACTGAACGCAAAAATAGGCTGCAGTTCAAAAAAGTTTAAAAAACATTGAAGTGCCCGTGTAACAGATGAGTTCTCGTCCGAAACCCTGATACTCCAAAAGAGATTGTCCAGTTTGTACA
>NW_025229070.1:18635-19132 GCF_018294505.1 Triticum aestivum | reverse complement strand
TTAAATGATGATACCATGCCAAGTTCCAACATTTTCAGAGTTCATTTTGTGGTGATTTTCGATTTCACCGTCATTTAGCTCTCTAAACAAATCGGTAAATGACTCAAAAATAGCAAACGATGTCAGAACGTGTTGGAAATTGATGACGTCGCTTTGAATGATACATACTGAACGCAAAAATAGGCTGCAGTTCAAAAAAGTTTAAAAAACATTGAAGTGCCCGTGTAACAGATGAGTTCTCGTCCGAAACCCTGATACTCCGAAAGAGATTGTCCAGTTTGTACACGAGGTGCGTCCAGTTTTCGCCGTGACCCTCTCTACTCTTTTGCACATGCTATGCGGGTGAAATGATGATACCATGCCAAGTTCCAACATTTTCAGAGTTCATTTTGTGGTGATTTTCGATTTCACCGTCATTGAGCTCTCTAAACAAATCGGTAAATGACTGAAAAACAGCAAATGATGTCAGAACGTGTTGCAAATTAATGACGTCGCTT
>NW_025229070.1:16060-16633 GCF_018294505.1 Triticum aestivum | reverse complement strand
TGTGGTGATTTTCGATTTCACCGTCATTGAGCTCTCTAAACAAATCGGTAAATGACTGAAAAACAGCAAATGATGTCAGAACCTGTTGCAAATTAATGACGTCGCTTCGAATGATGCACAGTGAAGGCAAAAATAGGCTGGAGTTCAAAAAAGTTTAAAAAACATTGAAGTGCCCGTGTAATAGATGAGTGCTCGTCCGTAACCCTGATACTCCGAAAGAGATTCTCCAGTTTGTACACGAGGTGCGTCCAGTTTTTACCGTGACCCTCTCTACTCTTTTGCACATGCTATGCGGGTGAAATGATGATACCATGCCAAGTTCCAACATTTTCAGAGTTCATTTTGTGGTGATTTTCGATTTCACCGTCATTTAGCTCTCTAAACAAATCAGTAAATGACTGAAAAACAGCAAATGATATCAGAACGTGTTGCAAATTGATGACGTAGCTTTGAATGATGCATAATGAACGCAAAAATAGGCTGGAGGTCAAAAAAGTTTAAAAAACGTTGAAGTGCCCGTGTAACAGATGAGTTCTCGTCCGAAACCCTGATACTCCGAAAGAGATTGTCCAG
>NW_025229070.1:15440-15978 GCF_018294505.1 Triticum aestivum | reverse complement strand
GTGGTGATTTTCGATTTCACCGTCATTTAGCTCTCTAAACAAATCGGTAAATGACTGAAAAACAGCAAATGATATCAGAACGTGTTGCAAATTGATGACGTAGCTTTGAATGATGCATAATGAACGCAAAAATAGGCTGGAGGTCAAAAAAGTTTAAAAAACGTTGAAGTGCCCGTGTAACAGATGAGTTCTCGTCCGAAACCCTGATACTCCGAAAGAGATTGTCCAGTTTGTACCCGAGGTGCGTCCAATTTTCGCCATGACCCTCTCTACTCTTTTGCACATGCTATGCGGGTGAAATGATGATACCATGCCAAGTTCAAACCTTTTCAGAGTTCATTTTGTAGTGATTTTAGATTTCACCGTCATTTAGCTCTCTAAACAAATCGGTAAATGACTGAAAAAGAGCAAATGATGTCAGAAAATGTTGCAAATTGATGACGTCGCTTTGAATGATACATACTGAACGCAAAAATAGGCTGCAGTTCAAAAAAGTTTAAAAAACATTGAAGTGCCCGTGTAACAGATGAGTTCTCGT
>NW_025229070.1:13450-14023 GCF_018294505.1 Triticum aestivum | reverse complement strand
TGTGGTGATTTTCGATTTCACCGTCATTGAGCTCTCTAAACAAATCGGTAAATGACTGAAAAACAGCAAATGATGTCAGAACCTGTTGCAAATTAATGACGTCGCTTCGAATGATGCACAGTGAAGGCAAAAATAGGCTGGAGTTCAAAAAAGTTTAAAAAACATTGAAGTGCCCGTGTAATAGATGAGTGCTCGTCCGTAACCCTGATACTCCGAAAGAGATTCTCCAGTTTGTACACGAGGTGCGTCCAGTTTTTACCGTGACCCTCTCTACTCTTTTGCACATGCTATGCGGGTGAAATGATGATACCATGCCAAGTTCCAACATTTTCAGAGTTCATTTTGTGGTGATTTTCGATTTCACCGTCATTTAGCTCTCTAAACAAATCAGTAAATGACTGAAAAACAGCAAATGATATCAGAACGTGTTGCAAATTGATGACGTAGCTTTGAATGATGCATAATGAACGCAAAAATAGGCTGGAGGTCAAAAAAGTTTAAAAAACGTTGAAGTGCCCGTGTAACAGATGAGTTCTCGTCCGAAACCCTGATACTCCGAAAGAGATTGTCCAG
>NW_025229070.1:10172-11124 GCF_018294505.1 Triticum aestivum | reverse complement strand
GTAAATGACTGAAAACAGCAAATGATATCAGAACGTGCTGCAAATTGATGACGTAGCTTTGAATGATGCATATTGAACGCAAAAATAGGCTGGAGGTCAAAAAAGTTTTAAAAACGTTGAAGTGCCCGTGTAACAGATGAGTTCTCGTCCGAAACCCTGATACTCCGAAAGAGATTGTCCAGTTTGTACCCGAGGTGCGTCCATTTTTCGCCATGACCCTCTCCACTCTTTTGCACATGCTATGCGGGTGAAATGATGATACCATGCCAAGTTCAAACCTTTTCAGAGTTCATTTTGTAGTGATTTTCGATTTCACCGTCATTTAGCTCTCTAAACAAATCGGTAAATGACTGAAAAAGAGCAAATGATGTCAGAACGTGTTGCAAATTGATGACGTCGCTTTGAATGATACATACTGAACCCAAAAATAGGCTGCAGTTCAAAAAAGATTAAAAAACATTGAAGTGCCCGTGTAACAGATGAGTTCTCGTCCGAAACACTGATACTCCGAAAGAGATTGTGCAGTTTGTACACGAGGTGCATCCACTTTTCGCCGTGACCCTCTCTACTCTTTTGCACATGCTATGCAGGTGAAATGATGATACCATGCCAAGTTCCAACATTTTCAGAATTCATTTTGTAGTGATTTTCAATTTCACCGTCATTTGGCTCTCTAAACAAATCGGTAAATGACAGAAAAACAGCAAATGATTTCAGAACGTGTTGCAAATTGATGACGTCGCTTTGAATGATGCATAGTGAAGGCAAAAATAGGCTGGAGTTCAAAAAAGTTTAAAAAACATTGAAGTGCCCGTGTAACAGATGAGTTCTCGTCCGAAACCCTGATACTCCGAAAGAGATTGTCTTGTTTGTACACGAGGTGCGTCCAGTTTTTACCATGACCCTCTCTACTCTTTTGCACATGCTATGTGGTTTAAATGATGATACCATG
>NW_025229070.1:9536-10162 GCF_018294505.1 Triticum aestivum | reverse complement strand
GAAAAATAGCAAATGATGTCAGAACGTGTTGCAAATTGATGACGTCGCATTGAATGATGCATAGTGAAGGCAAAAATAGGCTGGAGTTCAAAAAAGTTTAAAAAACATTGAAGTGCCCGTGTAACAGATGAGTTCTCGTCCGAAACCCTGATACTCCGGAAGAGATTGTCGAGTTTGTACATGAGGTGTGTCCAGTTTTTACCGTGACCCTCTCTACTCTTTTGCACATGCTATGCGGTTGAAATGATGATACCATGCCAAGTTCCAACATTTTCAGAGTTCATTTTGTGGTGATTTTCGATTTCACCGTCATTTAGCTCTCTAAACAAATCGGTAAATGACTGAAAAACAGCAAACGATGTCAGAACGTGTTGGAAATTGATGACATCGCTTTGAATGATGCATACTGAACGCAAAAATAGGCTGCAGTTCAAAAAAGTTTAAAAACATTGAAGTGCCCGTGTAACAGATGAGTTCTCGTCCGAAACACTGATACTCCGAAAGAGATTGTCCAGTTTGTACACGAGGTGCGTCCAGTTTTCGCCGTGACCCTCTCTACTCTTTTGCACATGCTATGCGGGTGAAATGATGATACCATGCCAAGTTCCAACATTTTCAGAGTTCAT
>NW_025229070.1:8978-9526 GCF_018294505.1 Triticum aestivum | reverse complement strand
GTTCATTTTGTGGTGATTTTTGATTTCACCGTCATTTAGCTCTCTAAACAAATCGGTAAATGACTGAAAAACAGCTAATGATGTCAGAACGTGTTGGAAATTGATGACGTCGCTTTGAATGATTCATACTGAACGCAAAAATAGGCTGCAGTTCAAAAAAGTTTAAGAAACATTGAAGTGCCCGTGTAACAGATGAGTTCTCGTCCGTAATATTGATACTCCGAAAGAGATTGTCCAGTTTGTACACGAGGTGCGTCCAGTTTTCGCCGTGACCCTCTCTACTCTTTTGCACATGCTATGCGGGTGAAATGATGATACCATGCCAAGTTCCAACATTTTCAGAGTTCATTTTGTAGTGATTTTCAATTTCACCGTCATTTAGCTCTCTAAAAAAATCGGTAAATGACTGAAAACAGCAAATGATGTCAGAACGTGTTGCAAATTGATGACGTCGCTTTGAATGATGCATAGTGAACGCAAAAATAGGCTGGAGGTCAAAAAAGTTTAAAAAACATTGAAGTGCCCGTGTAACAGATGAGTTCTCGTCC
>NW_025229070.1:8407-8968 GCF_018294505.1 Triticum aestivum | reverse complement strand
ATACCATGCCAAGTTCCAACATTTTCGAAGTTCATTTTGTAGTGATTTTTGATTTCACCGTCATTTAGCTCTCTAAACAAATCAGTAAATTACCGACAAACAGCAAATGATGTCAGTACGTGTTGGAAATTGATGACGTCGCTTTGAATGATGCATAGTGAATGCAAAAATAGGCTGGAGTTCAAATTTTTTTAAAAAACATTGAAGTGCCCATGTAACAGATGAGTTCTCGTCCCAAATCCTGATACTCCGAAAGAAATTTTCCAGTTTGTACACGAGGTGCGTCCAGTTTTCGCCGTGACCCTCTCTACTCTTTTGCACATGCTATGCGGGTGAAATCATGATACCATGCCAAGTTCCAACATTTTTAGAGTTCATTTTGTAGTGATTTTCAATTTCACCGTCATTTAGCTCTCTACACAAATCGGTAAATGACTGAAAAAGAGCAAATGATGTCAGAACGTGTTGCAAATTGATGACGTCGCTTTGAATGATGCATAGTGAACGCAAAAATAGGCTGGAGTTCAAAAAAGTTTAAAAAACATTGAAGTGCCCGTGTAA
>NW_025229070.1:4092-5125 GCF_018294505.1 Triticum aestivum | reverse complement strand
TTTTCAGAGTTCATTTTGTAGTGATTTTCAATTTCACCGTCATTTAGCTCTCTAAACAAATCGGTAAATGACTGAAAACTGCAAATGATGTGAGAACGTGTTGCAAATTGATGACGTCGCTTTGAATGATGCATAGTGAACGCAAAAATAGGCTGGAGGTCAAAAAAGTTTCAAAAACATTGAAGTGCCCGTGTAACAGATGAGTTCTCGTCCGAAACCCTGATACTCCGAAAGAGATTGTCCAGTTTGTACCCGAGGTGCGTCCAGTTTTCGCCATGACCCTCTCTACTCTTTTGCACATGCTATGCGGGTGAAATGATGATACCATGCCAAGTTCAAACATTTTCAGAGTTCATTTTGTAGTGACCCTCGGGTTCAGTTTGTACCCGAGGTGCGTCCAGTTTTCGCCATGACCCTCTCTACTCTTTTGCACATGCTATGCGGGTGAAATGATGATACCATGCCAAGTTCAAACATTTTCAGAGTTCATTTTGTAGTGATTTTCGATTTCACCGTCATTTAGCTCTCTAAACAAATCGGTAAATGACTGAAAAAGAGCAAATGATGTTAGAACGTGTTGCAAATTGATGACGTCGCTTTGAATGATGCATAGTGAACGCAAAAATAGGCTGGAGTTCAAAAAAGTTTAAAAAACATTGAAGTGCCCGTGTAACAGATGAGTTCTCGTCCGAAACCTTGATACTCCGAAAGAGATTGTCCAGTTTGTACACGAGGTGCGTGCACTTTTCGCCGTGACCTTCTCTACTCTTTTGCACATGCTATGCGGGTGAAATGATGATACCATGCCAAGTTCCAACATTTTCAGAGTTCATTTTGTGGTGATTTTCGATTTGACCGTCATTTAGCTCTCTAAACAAATCAGTAAATGACTGAAAAACAGCAAATGATGTCAGAACGTGTTGGAAATTGATGACGTCGCTTTGAATGATGCATAGTGAACGCAAAAATAGGCTGCAGTTCAAAAAAGTTTAAAAAACATTGAAGTGCCCGTGTAACAGATGAGTTCTTGTCC
>NW_025229070.1:2566-3166 GCF_018294505.1 Triticum aestivum | reverse complement strand
CCATGCCAAGTTCCAACATTTTCAGAGTTCATTTTGTAGTGATTTTCAATTTCACCGTCATTTAGCTCTCTAAACAAATCGGTAAATGACTGAAAACAGCAAATGATGTCAGAACGTGTTGCAAATTGATGACGTCGCTTTGAATGATGCATAGTGAACGCAAAAATAGGCTGGAGGTCAAAAAAGTTTAAAAAACGTTGAAGTGCCCGTGTAACAGATGAGTTCTCGTCCGAAACCCTGATACTCCGAAAGAGATTGTCCAGTTTGTACCCGAGGTGCATCCAGTTTTTGCCGTGACCCTCTCTACTCTTTTGCACATGCTATGCGGGTGAAATGATGATACCATGCCAAGTTCAAACATTTTCAGAGTTCATTTTGTAGTCATTTTCGATTTCACCGTCATTTAGCTCTCTAAACAAATCGGTAAATGACTGAAAAAGAGCAAATGATGTCAGAACGTGTTGCAAATTGATGACGTCGCTTTGAATGATGCATAGTGAACGCAAAAATAGGCTGGAGTTCAAAAAAGTTTAAAAAACATTGAAGTGCCCGTGTAACAGATGAGTTCTCGTCCGAAACCTTGATACTCCGAAAGAGATT
>NW_025229070.1:1844-2379 GCF_018294505.1 Triticum aestivum | reverse complement strand
ACATTTTCAGAGTTCATTTTGTAGTGATTTTCAATTTCGCCGTCATTTAGCTCTCTAAACAAATCGGAAATTGACTGAAAAACAGCAAATGATGTCAGAACGTGTTGCAAATTGATGACGTCGCTTTGAATGATGCATAGTGAAGGCAAAAATAGGCTGGAGTTCAAAAAAGTTTAAAAAACATTGAAGTCCCCGTGTAACAGATGAGTTCTCGTCCGAAACCCTGATACTCCGAAAGAGATTGTCCAGTTTGTACACGAGGTGCATCCAGTTTTTACCGTGACCCTCTCTACTCTTTTGCACATGCTATGCGGGTGAAATGATGATACCATGCCAAGTTCCAACATTTTCAGAGTTCATTTTGTGGTGATTTTCGATTTCACCGTCATTTAGCTCTCTAAACAAATCGGTAAATGACTGAAAAACAACAAACGATGTCAGAACGTGTTGGAAATTGATGACATCGCTTTGAATGATGCATACTGAACGCAAAAATAGGCTGCAGTTCAAAAAAAGTTTAAAAAACATTGAAGTG
>NW_025229070.1:1173-1834 GCF_018294505.1 Triticum aestivum | reverse complement strand
AACAGATGAGTTCTCGTCCGAAACCCTGATACTCCGAAATAGATTGTCCAGTTTGTACCCGAGGTGCGTCCAGTTTTCGCCGTGACCCTCTCTACTCTTTTGCACATGCTATGCAGGTGAAATGATGATACCATGCCAAGTTCCATCATTTTCAGAGTTCATTTTGTGGTGATTTTCGATTTCACCGTCATTTAGCTCTCTAAACAAATCGGTAAATGACTGAAAAACAGCAAACGATGTCAGAACGTGTTGGAAATTGATGACATCGCTTTGAATGATGCATACTGAACGCAAAAATAGGCTGCAGCTCAAAAAAGTTTAAAAAACATTGAAGTGCCCGTGTAACAGATGAGTTCTCGTCCGAAACACTGATACTCCGAAAGAGATTGTCCAGTTTGTACACGAGGTGTGTCCAGTTTTCGCCGTGACCCTCTCTACTCTTTTGCACATCCTATGCGGGTGAAATGATGATACCATGCCAAGTTCCAACATTTTCAAAGTTCATTTTGTAGTGATTTTCAATTTCACCATCATTTAGCTCTCTAAACAAAATGGTAAATGACTGAAAACAGCAAATGATGTCAGAACGTGTTGCAAATTGATGACGTCGCTTTGAATGATGCATAGTGAACGCAAAAATAGGCTGGAGGTCAAAAAAGTT
>NW_025229070.1:563-1163 GCF_018294505.1 Triticum aestivum | reverse complement strand
CCATGCCAAGTTCCAACATTTTCAGAGTTCATTTTGTAGTGATTTTCAATTTCACCGTCATTTAGCTCTCTAAACAAATCGGTAAATGACTGAAAACAGCAAATGATGTCAGAACGTGTTGCAAATTGATGACGTCGCTTTGAATGATGCATAGTGAACGCAAAAATAGGCTGGAGGTCAAAAAAGTTTAAAAAACGTTGAAGTGCCCGTGTAACAGATGAGTTCTCGTCCGAAACCCTGATACTCCGAAAGAGATTGTCCAGTTTGTACCCGAGGTGCATCCAGTTTTTGCCGTGACCCTCTCTACTCTTTTGCACATGCTATGCGGGTGAAATGATGATACCATGCCAAGTTCAAACATTTTCAGAGTTCATTTTGTAGTCATTTTCGATTTCACCGTCATTTAGCTCTCTAAACAAATCGGTAAATGACTGAAAAAGAGCAAATGATGTCAGAACGTGTTGCAAATTGATGACGTCGCTTTGAATGATGCATAGTGAACGCAAAAATAGGCTGGAGTTCAAAAAAGTTTAAAAAACATTGAAGTGCCCGTGTAACAGATGAGTTCTCGTCCGAAACCTTGATACTCCGAAAGAGATT
>NW_025229070.1:0-553 GCF_018294505.1 Triticum aestivum | reverse complement strand
TTTTCAATTTCACCGTCATTTAGCTCTCTAAACAAATCGGTAAATGACTGAAAACAGCAAATGATGTCAGAACGTGTTGCAAATTGATGACGTCGCTTTGAATGATGCATAGTGAACGCAAAAATAGGCTGGAGGTCAAAAAAGTTTGAAAAACGTTGAAGTGCCCGTGTAACAGATGAGTTCTTGTCCGAAACCCTGATACTCCGAAAGAGATTGTCCAGTTTGTACCCGAGGTGCGTCCAGTTTTCGCCGTGACCCTCTCTACTCTTTTGCACATGCTATGCGGGTGAAATGATGATACCATGCCAAGTTCAAACATTTTCAGAGTTCATTTTGTAGTGATTTTCGATTTCACCGTCATTTAGCTCTCTAAACAAATCGGTAAATGACTGAAAAAGAGCAAATGATGTCAGAACGTGTTGCAAATTGATGATGTCGCTTTGAATGATGCATAGTGAACGCAAAAATAGGCTGGAGTTCAAAAAAGTTTAAAAAACATTAAAGTGCCCGTGTAACAGATGAGTTCTCGTCCGAAACCCTGATACTCCGAAAG
>NW_025229069.1:26555-29362 GCF_018294505.1 Triticum aestivum | reverse complement strand
AAGAAAGTTGAGTGGGTTACGGCAAAAACTGGATGAACTTCGTGTACAAAACGGACGATCTCTTTCAAAGTATCAGGATTTCATACGGAAACTCGTCTGTTACAAAGGGATTTCATTTTTTAAAACTTATTGGAACTCCTGACTTTTTGTGTGTTCAAAATTCAACATTCAAAGCCACATCATCATTTTCAATCCTTTCTGACTTCAATTGTTATTTTCCATGCATTTACTAATTATTTTGAGCTATAAGACAATAAAATTGAAAAGCATTTCAAATGAATTCTGAAAAGGTTGAAAGTTGGCATGGTATCATCATTTCATCCACATAGCATGTGCAAGATAGTTGAGAGGGTTACGACAAAAACTGGATGCACTTCGTGTACAAAACGGACAATCTCTTTCAAATTATCAGGATTTCATACGGAAAGTCGTCTGTTACAAAGGGATTACATTTTTTAAAACTTATTTGAACTCCTGACTTCTTGTGTGTTCAAAATGCACCATTCAAAGCCACATCATCATTTTTCAATCCTTTCTGACTTCATTTGTTATTTTTCATGCATTTACTAATTATTTTGAGCTATAAGACCATAAAATTGAAAAACATTTCAAATGAACTCTGAAAAGGTTGAAAGTTGGCATGGTATCATCATTTCATCCACATAGCATGTGCAAGATAGTTGAGAGGGTTACGGCAAAAACTGGATGCACTTCGTGTACAAAACGGACAATCTCTTTCAAAGTATCAGGATTTCATACGGAAACTCGTCTGTGTGACGCCCCCGATTTGACCGTACACTAATCATGCACGCAAATGTGTACGACCAAGATCAGGGAATCACGGGAAGATATCACAACACAACTCTAAAACATAAATAAGTCATACAAGCATCATAATACAAGCCAGGGGCCTCGAGGGCTCGAATACAAGTGCTCGATCACAGACGAGTCAGCGGAAGCAACGATATCTGAGTACAGACATAAGTTAAACAAGTTCGCCTTAAGAAGGCTAGCTCAAAAGTAGCAACGATCGAAAAGGCAAGGCCTCCTGCCTGGGACCTCCTAACTACTCCTGGTCGTCGTCAGCGGCCTGCACGTAGTAGTAGGCACCTCCAGTGTCGTAGGTGTCGTCGTCGACGGTGGCGTCTGGCTCCTGGACTCCAACATCTGGTTGTGACAACCAGATAGAAAGGAAAGGGGGAAAAAGAGGGAGAGAAGCAACCGTGAGTACTCATCCAAAGTACTCGCAAGCAAGGAGCTACACTACATATGCATGGGTATATGTGTAAAGGGGCATATCAGTGGACTGAACTGCAGAATGCCAGAATTAAAAGGGGGATAGCTAGTCCTGTCGAAGACTACGCTTCTGGTCATCTCCATCTTGCAGCATATAGAAGAGAATAGAGTGAAGTCCTCCAAGTAGCATCGCATAGCATAATCCTACCCGGCGATCCCCTCCTCGTCTCCCTGTTAGAGAGCGATCACCGGGTTGTATCTGGCACTTGGAAGGGTGTATTTTATTCAGTATCCAGTTCTAGTTGTCATAAGGTCAAGGTACAACTCCGGGTTGTCCTTTTACCGAGGAACACGGCTATTCGAATAGATAAACTTCCCTGCAGGGGTGCACCACATAACCCAACACGCTCGATCCCATTTGGCCGGACACACTTTTCTGGGTCATGCCCGGCCTCGTAAGATCAACACGTCGCAGCCCCACCTAGGCTCAACAGAGAGGCTAGCACGCCGGTCTAAACCTATGCGCGCAGGGGTCTGGGCCCATCGCCCTATGCACACCTGCATGTTGCGAACGCGGCCGCGAGCAGACCTAGCAACCCACACGATCACGGCGGTTACGTCAAAGCGGTCCAACACGGCGCGCGCCACTCAGTCGCTGACGTCAAAAGAGCTTCGGCTGATACCACGACGTTGGGATACCCATAACTACTCCCACGTAGATGGTTAGTGCGTATAGACCAAATGGCCAGACTCAGATCAAATACCAAGATCTCGTTAAGCGTGTTAAGTATCCGCGAACGCCGACCAGGGCCAGGCCCACCTCTCACCTAGGCGGTCTCAACCTGCCCTGTCGCTCCGCCACAAAGATCCACTTGTGGGTACTCCTACGAGCCGACCCGACTTTAGTCATCACATGTGTCATGTATATAGTATATAAGTATATGCCCGTGATCACCGCCCAGGTGATCATGGCCCGATAGTATAGCACAGCAGACGGACAAGAATGTAGGGCCAATGATGGAAATCTAGCATCCTAGACTAAGCATGTAGGATTACAGGTAAAGGTATAAACAGTAGTAGCAAGGATAGGCTATGCATCAGAATAGGATATCGAAAAGCAGTAACATGCTACACTACCCTAATGCAAGCAGTAGAGATTAGAGTAGGCGATATCTGGTGATCAAAGGGGGGGCTTGCCTGATTGCTCTGTCAAGTAGGAGGGGTCGTCGACTCCGTAGTCGAACTGGGCAGCAGCAGTGTCGGTCTCGTAGTCTACCGGAGAGAAGAGGGGGAAGAAACAGTAAATACAATGCAACATAAGCATGACGATGCGTGACATGACAATGAGCGGTGCTAGGGGTGCCCTAACGCGACAGTAGGTGGTACCGGTGAAGGGGGGGAACATCCGGGAGGTATGCCCGATGTTTCGCGTTTTCGGACAGACGGATCGGAGGGGGAAAGTTGCTAGTTCGATAGGTTAGGGAGGTGCGGTGGATGAACGGACTGCGTAGTCGGATTCGTCTCGTCGTTCTGAGCAACTTTCATATAGAAAACATTTTCATCCGAGTTAC
>NW_025229069.1:24618-25484 GCF_018294505.1 Triticum aestivum | reverse complement strand
GGGGTTCGGCGGCGACGCTCCCCTGTTCCGACCCGGTCGGGGGAACAGGAAGGGGACGCGGGGGGAGGTGGGCTGGGCCGGGGCGCGGGGCGCGGGTGGCGGCCCAGCTTGGGCCGGGGGGGGTTTGGGCCGCGGGTCCAGTGGGGGGGAGGCCTGCTCTTTTTTTCTTTTGACTGTTTTGTTTTCTGTTTTCTCTTATTTGTTTATTTCCTTTTTTGTTTTATTTCATTTAAAAGTATTTAGACATTTTATAAAAATGTGATTTCTCCACCATAATTACCAGTGTATTATTTAGAACCCACTGAACATTTTTGTTTGAATTTTTGAAAACTTTTATTTTCCACTTTTAAATTTAACTGAAGTTTGAACTAGGAGTTTGACAAGGGTGTGGTTCAAATGTGATCTAGCCCTGTTTAGCAATATGTTTAGCTTAATCACAGGGGGTTACTGTAGCATAATTCTCAGGGTGTTACAGTCTGTTACAAAGGGATTTCATTTTGTAAAACTTATTTGAACTCCTGACTTTTTGTGTGTTCAAAATGCACCATTCAAAGCCACATCATCATTTTTCAATCCTTTCTGACTTCATTTGTTATTTTTCATGCATTTACTAATTATTTTGAGCTATAAGACCATAAAATTGAAAAGCATTTCAAATGAACTCTGAAAAGGTTGAAAGTTGGCATGGTATCATCATTTCATCCACATAGCATGTGCGAGAAAGTTAAGAGGGTTACGGCAAAAACTGGATGTACTTCGTGTACAAAACGGACGACCTCTTTCAAAGTATCAGGATTTCATACGGAAACTCGTCTGTTACAAAGGGATTTCATTTTTTTAAACTTATTTGAACTCCTGACTTTTTG
>NW_025229069.1:22447-24161 GCF_018294505.1 Triticum aestivum | reverse complement strand
TTTTGTGTGTTCAAAATGCACCATTCAAAGCCACATCATCATTTTTCAATCCTTTCTGACTTCATTTGTTATTTTTCATGCATTTACTAATTATTTTGAGCTATAAGACCATAAAATTGAAAAGCATTTCAAATGAACTCTGAAAAGGTTGAAAGCTGGCATGGTATCATCATTTCATCCACATAGCATGTGCAAGAAAGTTAATAGGGTTACGACAAAAACTGGATGCACTTCGTGTACAAAACGGACAATCTCTTTCAAAGTATCAGGATTTCATACGGAAACTCGTCTGTTAAAAAGGGATTTCATTTTTTAAAACTTATTTGAACTCCTGACTTTTTGTGTGTTCAAAATGCACCATTCAAAGCCACATCATCATTTTTCAATCCTTTCTGACTTCATTTGTTACTTTTCATGCATTTACTAATTGTTTTGAGCTATAAGACCATAAAACTGAAAAGCATTTCAAATGAACTCTGAAAAGGTTGAAACTTGGCATGGTATCATCATTTCATCCACATAGCATGTGCAAGAAAGTTAAGAGGGTTACGGCACAACTGGATGCACTTCATGTACAAAACGGACAATCTCTTTCAAAGTATCAGGATTTCATACGGAAACATGTCTGTTACAAAGGGATTTCATTTTTTTAAACTTATTTGAACTCCTCACTTTTTGTGTGTTCAAAATGCACCATTCAAAGCCACATCATCATTTTTCAACCCTTTCTGACTTCATTTGTTATTTTTCATGCATTTACTAACTATTTTGAGCTATAAGACCATAAAATTGAAAAGCATTTCAAATGAACTCTGAAAAGGTTGAAAGCTGGCATGGTATCATCATTTCATCCACATAGCATGTGCAAGAAAGTTAATAGGGTTACGGCAAGAACTGGATGCACTTCGTGTACAAAACGGACAATCTCTTTCAAAGTATCAGGATTTCATACGGAAACTCGTCTGTTAAAAAGGGATTTCATTTTTTAAAACTTATTTGAACTCGTGACTTTTTGTGTGTTCAAAATGCACCATTCAAAGCCACATCATCATTTTTCAATCCTTTCTGACTTCATTCGTTATTTTTCATGCATTTACTAATTATTTTGAGCTATAAGACCATAAAATTGAAAAGCATTTCAAATGAACTCTGAAAAGTTTGAAACTTGGCATGGTATCATCATTTCATCCACATAGCATGTCTAAGATAGTTGAGAGCGTTACGGCAAAAACTGGGTGCACTTCGTGTACA
This sequence comes from Triticum aestivum, assembly GCF_018294505.1. Lineage (NCBI taxonomy): Eukaryota > Viridiplantae > Streptophyta > Magnoliopsida > Poales > Poaceae > Triticum > Triticum aestivum. The sequence continues at coordinate 22,910 of NW_025229069.1, read as the reverse complement.
AAACGGACAATCTCTTTCAAAGTATCAGGATTTCATACGGAAACTCGTCTATTACAAAGGGATTTCATTTTTTTTAACTTATTTGAACTCTTGACTTTTTGTGTGTTCAAAATGCACCATTCAAAGCCACATCATCATTTTTCAATCCTTTCTGACTTCATTTGTTATTTTTCATGCATTTACTGATTATTTGGAGCTATAAGACCATAAAATTGGAAAGCATTTCAAATGAACTCTGAAAAGGTTGAAAGTTGGCATGGTATCATCGTTTCATCCACATAGCATGTGCAAGAAAGTTAAGAGGGTTACGGCACAACTGGATGCACTTCGTCTACAAAACGGACAATCTCTTTCAAAGTATCAGGATTTCATACGGAAACACGTCTGTTACAAAGGGATTTCATTTTTTAAACTTATTTGAACTCCTGACTTTTTGTGTGTTCAAAATTCACCATTCAAAGCC
>NW_025229069.1:21494-22437 GCF_018294505.1 Triticum aestivum | reverse complement strand
AAAAGCATTTCAAATGAACTCTGAAAAGGTTGAAAGTTGGCATGGTATCATCATTTCATCCACATAGCATGTGCAAGAAAGTTAAGAGGTTTACGGCAAAAACTGGATGCACTTCATGTACAAAACGGACGATCTCTTTCAAAGTATCAGGATTTCATACGGAAACTCGTCTGTTACAAAGGGATTTCATTTTTTAAAACTTATTTGAACTCCTGACTTCTTGTGTGTTCAAAATGCACCATTCAAAATCACATCATCATTTTTCAATCCTTCCTGACTTCATTTGTTATTTTTCATGCATTTACTAATTACTTTGAGCTATAAGACAATAAAGTTTAAAAGCATTTCAAATGAACTCTGAAAAGGTTGAAAGTATGCATGGTATCATCATTTCATCCACATAGCATGTGCAAGAAAGTTAAGAGGTTTACGGCAAAAACTGGATGCACTTCGTGTACAAAACGGACGATCTCTTTCAAAGTATCAGGATTTCATACGGAAACTCGTCTGTTACAAAGGGATTTCATTTTTTAAAACTTATTTGAACTCCTGACTTTTGTGTGTTCAAAATGCACCATTCAAAGCCACATCATCATTTTTCAATCCTTTCTGACTTCATTTGTTATTTTTCATGCATTTACTAATTATTTTGAGCTATAAGACCATAAAATTGAAAAACATTTCAAATGAACTCTGAAAAGGTTGAAAGTTGGCATGGTATCATCATTTCATCCACATAGCATGTGCAAGATAGTTGAGAGGGTTACGGCAAAAACTGGATGCACTTCGTGTACAAAACGGACAATCTCTTTCAAAGTATCAGGATTTCATACGGAAACTCGTCTGTTACAAAGGGATTTCATTTTTTTTAACTTATTTGAACTCCTGACTTTTTGTGTGTTCAAAATGCACCATTCAAAGCCACATCATCATTTTTCAACCC
>NW_025229069.1:20150-21484 GCF_018294505.1 Triticum aestivum | reverse complement strand
TTCTGACTTCATTTGTTATTTTTCATGCATTTACTAATTATTTTGAGCTATAAGACCATTAAATTGAAAAGCATTCCAAATGAACTCTGAAAAGGTTGAAAGGTGGCATGCTATCATCATTTCATCCACATAGCATGTGCAAGAAAGTTGAGAGGGTTACGGTAAAAACTGGATGCACTTCGTGTACAAAACGGACAATCTCTTTCAAAGTATCAGGATTTCATACGGAAACTCGTCTGTTACAAAGGGATTACATTTTTTAAAACTTATTTGAACTCCTGACTTTTTGTGTGTTCAAAATGCACCATTCAAAGCCACACCATCATTTTGCAATCCTTTCTGACTTCATTTGTTATTTTTCATGCATTTACTTATTATTTTGAGCTATAAGACCATAAAATTGAAAAGCATTTCAAATGAACTATGAAAAGGTTGAAAGTTGGCATGGTATCATCATTTCATCCACATAGCATGTGCAAGAAAGTTGAGAGGGTTACGGCAAAAACTGGATGCACTTCGTGTACAAAACGGACAATCTCTTTCAAAGTATCAGGATTTCATACGGAAACTCGTCTGTTACAAAGGGATTTCATTTTTTAAAACTTATTTGAACTCCTGACTTTTGTGTGTTCAAAATGCACAATTCAAAGCCACATCATCATTTTTCAATCCTTTCTGACTTCATTTGTTATTTTTCATGCATTTACTAATTATTTTGAGCTATAAGACCATAAAATTGAAAAACATTTCAAATGAACTCTGAAAAGGTTGAAAGTTGGCATGGTATCATCATTTCATCCACATAGCATGTGCAAGATAGTTGAGAGGGTTACGGCAAAAACTGGATGCACTTCGTGTACAAAACGGACAATCTCTTTCAAAGTATCAGGATTTCATACGGAAACACGTCTGTTACAAAGGGATTTCATTTTTTTAAACTTATTTGAACTCCTGACTTTTTGTGTGTTCAAAATGCACCATTCAAAGCCACATCATCATTTTTCAACCCTTTCTGACTTCATTTGTTATTTTTCATGCATTTACTAATTATATTGAGCTATAAGACCATGAAATTGAAAAGCATTTCAAATGAACTCTGAAAAGGTTGAAAGGTGCCATTTTATCATCATTTCATCCACATAGCTTGTGCAAGAAAGTTGAGAGGGTTACGGCAAAAACTGGATGCACTTCGTGTACAAAACGGACAATCTCTTTCAAAGTATCAGGATTTCATACGGAAACACGTCTGTTACAAAGGGATTTCATTTTTTAAAACTTATTTGAACTCCTGACTTTTTGTGTGTTCAAAATTCACCATTCAAAGCCACATCATC
>NW_025229069.1:19583-20140 GCF_018294505.1 Triticum aestivum | reverse complement strand
ACATAGCATGTGCAAGAAAGTTAAGAGGGTTACGGCACAACTGGATGCACTTCGTCTACAAAACGGACAATCTCTTTCAAAGTATCAGGATTTCATACGGAAACACGTCTGTTACAAAGGGATTTCATTTTTTAAACTTATTTGAACTCCTGACTTTTTGTGTGTTCAAAATTCACCATTCAAAGCCACATCATCATTTTTCAACCCTTTCTGACTTCATTTGTTATTTTTCATGCATTTACTAATTATTTTGAGCTATAAGACCATGAAATTGAAAAGCATTTCAAATGAACTCTGAAAAGGTTGAAAGTTGCCATGCTATCATCATTTCATCCACATAGCTTGTGCAAGAAAGTTGAGAGGGTTACGGCAAAAACTGGATGCACTTCGTGTACAAAACGGACAATCCCTTTCAAAGTATTAGGATTTCATACGGAAACTCGTCTGTTACAAAGGGATTTCATTTTTTAAAACTAATTTGAACTCCTGACTTTTTGTGTGTTCAAAATGCACCATTCAAAGCCACATCATCATTTTTCAATCCTTTCTGACTTCAT
>NW_025229069.1:18820-19409 GCF_018294505.1 Triticum aestivum | reverse complement strand
CTGTTACAAAGGGATTTCATTTTTTTAAACTTATTTGAACTCCTGACTTTTTGTGTGTTCAAAATGCACCATTCAAAGCCACATCATCATTTTTCAATCCTTTCTGACTTCATTTGTTATTTTTCATGCATTTACTAATTATTTTGAGCTATAAGACCATAAAATTGAAAAGCATTTCAAATGAACTCTGAGAAGGTTGAAAGTTGGCATGGTATCATTATTTCATCCACATAGCATGTGCGAGAAAGTTAAGAGGGTTACGGAAAAAACTGGATGCACTTCGTGTACAAAACGGACGATCTCTTTCAAAGTATCAGGATTTCATACGGAACCTCGTCTGTTACAAAGGGATTTCAATTTTTAAAACTTATTTGAACTCCTGACATTTTGTGTGTTCAAAATGCACCATTCAAAGCCACATCATCATTTTTCAATCCTTTCTGACTTCATTTGTTATTTTTCATGCATTTACTAATTATTTTGAGCTATAAGACCATAAAATTGAAAAGCATTTCAAATGAACTCTGAAAAGGTTGAAAGCTGGCATGGTATCATCATTTCATCCACATAGCATGTGCAAGAAAGTTAA
>NW_025229069.1:17672-18615 GCF_018294505.1 Triticum aestivum | reverse complement strand
AAAAGCATTTCAAATGAACTCTGAAAAGGTTGAAAGTTGGCATGGTATCATCATTTCATCCACATAGCATGTGCAAGAAAGTTAAGAGGTTTACGGCAAAAACTGGATGCACTTCATGTACAAAACGGACGATCTCTTTCAAAGTATCAGGATTTCATACGGAAACTCGTCTGTTACAAAGGGATTTCATTTTTTAAAACTTATTTGAACTCCTGACTTCTTGTGTGTTCAAAATGCACCATTCAAAATCACATCATCATTTTTCAATCCTTCCTGACTTCATTTGTTATTTTTCATGCATTTACTAATTACTTTGAGCTATAAGACAATAAAGTTTAAAAGCATTTCAAATGAACTCTGAAAAGGTTGAAAGTATGCATGGTATCATCATTTCATCCACATAGCATGTGCAAGAAAGTTAAGAGGTTTACGGCAAAAACTGGATGCACTTCGTGTACAAAACGGACGATCTCTTTCAAAGTATCAGGATTTCATACGGAAACTCGTCTGTTACAAAGGGATTTCATTTTTTAAAACTTATTTGAACTCCTGACTTTTGTGTGTTCAAAATGCACCATTCAAAGCCACATCATCATTTTTCAATCCTTTCTGACTTCATTTGTTATTTTTCATGCATTTACTAATTATTTTGAGCTATAAGACCATAAAATTGAAAAACATTTCAAATGAACTCTGAAAAGGTTGAAAGTTGGCATGGTATCATCATTTCATCCACATAGCATGTGCAAGATAGTTGAGAGGGTTACGGCAAAAACTGGATGCACTTCGTGTACAAAACGGACAATCTCTTTCAAAGTATCAGGATTTCATACGGAAACTCGTCTGTTACAAAGGGATTTCATTTTTTTTAACTTATTTGAACTCCTGACTTTTTGTGTGTTCAAAATGCACCATTCAAAGCCACATCATCATTTTTCAACCC
>NW_025229069.1:16328-17662 GCF_018294505.1 Triticum aestivum | reverse complement strand
TTCTGACTTCATTTGTTATTTTTCATGCATTTACTAATTATTTTGAGCTATAAGACCATTAAATTGAAAAGCATTCCAAATGAACTCTGAAAAGGTTGAAAGGTGGCATGCTATCATCATTTCATCCACATAGCATGTGCAAGAAAGTTGAGAGGGTTACGGTAAAAACTGGATGCACTTCGTGTACAAAACGGACAATCTCTTTCAAAGTATCAGGATTTCATACGGAAACTCGTCTGTTACAAAGGGATTACATTTTTTAAAACTTATTTGAACTCCTGACTTTTTGTGTGTTCAAAATGCACCATTCAAAGCCACACCATCATTTTGCAATCCTTTCTGACTTCATTTGTTATTTTTCATGCATTTACTTATTATTTTGAGCTATAAGACCATAAAATTGAAAAGCATTTCAAATGAACTATGAAAAGGTTGAAAGTTGGCATGGTATCATCATTTCATCCACATAGCATGTGCAAGAAAGTTGAGAGGGTTACGGCAAAAACTGGATGCACTTCGTGTACAAAACGGACAATCTCTTTCAAAGTATCAGGATTTCATACGGAAACTCGTCTGTTACAAAGGGATTTCATTTTTTAAAACTTATTTGAACTCCTGACTTTTGTGTGTTCAAAATGCACAATTCAAAGCCACATCATCATTTTTCAATCCTTTCTGACTTCATTTGTTATTTTTCATGCATTTACTAATTATTTTGAGCTATAAGACCATAAAATTGAAAAACATTTCAAATGAACTCTGAAAAGGTTGAAAGTTGGCATGGTATCATCATTTCATCCACATAGCATGTGCAAGATAGTTGAGAGGGTTACGGCAAAAACTGGATGCACTTCGTGTACAAAACGGACAATCTCTTTCAAAGTATCAGGATTTCATACGGAAACACGTCTGTTACAAAGGGATTTCATTTTTTTAAACTTATTTGAACTCCTGACTTTTTGTGTGTTCAAAATGCACCATTCAAAGCCACATCATCATTTTTCAACCCTTTCTGACTTCATTTGTTATTTTTCATGCATTTACTAATTATATTGAGCTATAAGACCATGAAATTGAAAAGCATTTCAAATGAACTCTGAAAAGGTTGAAAGGTGCCATTTTATCATCATTTCATCCACATAGCTTGTGCAAGAAAGTTGAGAGGGTTACGGCAAAAACTGGATGCACTTCGTGTACAAAACGGACAATCTCTTTCAAAGTATCAGGATTTCATACGGAAACACGTCTGTTACAAAGGGATTTCATTTTTTAAAACTTATTTGAACTCCTGACTTTTTGTGTGTTCAAAATTCACCATTCAAAGCCACATCATC
>NW_025229069.1:15535-16318 GCF_018294505.1 Triticum aestivum | reverse complement strand
CTTATTTGAACTCCTGACTTTTTGTGTGTTCAAAATGCACCATTCAAAGCCACATCATCATTTTTCAACCCTTTCTAACTTCATTTGTTATTTTTCATGCATTTACTAATTATATTGAGCTATAAGACCATGAAATTGAAAAGCATTTCAAATGAACTCTGAAAAGGTTGAAAGGTGCCATTTTATCATCATTTCATCCACATAGCTTGTGCAAGAAAGTTGAGAGGGTTACGGCAAAAACTGGATGCACTTCGTGTACAAAACGGACAATCTCTTTCAAAGTATCAGGATTTCATACGGAAACTCGTCTGTTACAAAGGGAATTCATTTTTTAAAACTTATTTGAACTCCTGACTTTTTGTGTGTTCAAAATGCACCATTCACCACATCATCATTTTTCAATCCTTTCTGACTTCATTTGTTATTTTTCATGCATTTACTAATTATTTTGAGCTATAAGACCATAAAATTGAAAAGCATTTCAAATGAACTCTGAAAAGGTTGAAAGTTGGCATGGTATCATCATTTCATCCACATAGCATGTGCAAGAAAGTTAAGAGGTTTACGGCAAAAACTGGATGCACTTCGTGTACAAAACGGACGATCTCTTTCAAAGTATCAGGATTTCATACGGAAACTCGTCTGTTACAAAGGGATTTCATTTTTTAAAACTTATTTGAACTCCTGACTTTTTGTGTTTTCAAAATGCACCATTCATAGCCACATCATCATTTTTCAATTGTTTCTGACTTCATTTGTTATTTTTCATGCATTTACTAATTA
>NW_025229069.1:13813-14932 GCF_018294505.1 Triticum aestivum | reverse complement strand
ACGGACGATCTCTTTCAAAGTATCAGGATTTCATACGGAAACTCGTCTGTTACAAAGGGATTTCATTTTTTAAAACTTATTTGAACTGCTGACTTTTTGTGTGTTCAAAATGCACCATTCAAAGCCACATCATCATTTTTCAATCCTTTCTGACTTCATTTGTTATTTTTCATGCATTTACTAATTATTTTAAGCTATAAGACCATGAAATTGAAAAGCATTTCAAATGAACTCTGAAAAGCTTGAAAGTTGCCATGCGATCATCATTTCATCCACATAGCATGTGCGAGAAAGTTAAGAGGGTTACGGCAAAAACTGGATGCACTTCGTGTACAAAACGGACAATCTCTTTCAAAGTATCAGGATTTCATACGGAAACTCATCTGTTACAAAGGGATTTCATTTTATAAAACTTATTTGAACTCCTGACTTTTTGTGTGTTCAAAATGCACCATTCAAAGCCACATCATCATTTTTCAATCCTTTCTGACTTCATTTGTTATTTTTCATGCATTTACTAATTATTTTAAGCTATAAGACCATAAAATTGAAAAGCATTTCAAATGAACTCTGAAAAGGTTGAAAGTTGGCATGGTATCATCATTTCATCCACATAGCATGTGCAAGAAAGATAAGAGGTTTACGGCAAAAACTGGATGCACTTCATGTACAAAACGGACGATCTCTTTCAAAGTATCAGGATTTCATACGAAAACTCGTCTGTTACAAAGGGATTTCATTTTTTAAAACTTATTTGAACTCCTGACTTTTTGTGTGTTCAAAATGCACCATTCAAAGCCACATCATCATTTTTCAATCCTTCCTGACTTCATTTGTTATTTTTCATGCATTTACTAATTATTTTGAGCTATAAGACCATGAAATTGAAAAACATTTGAAATGAACTCTGAAAGGGTTGAAAGTTGGCATGGTATCATCATTTCATCCACATAGCATGTGCAAGATAGTTGAGAGGGTTACGGACAATCTCTTTCAAAGTATCAGGATTTAATTCGGAAACTCATCTGTTACAAAGGGATTTCATTTTTTAAAACTTATTTGAACTCCTGACTTTTTGTGTGTTCAAAATGCACCATTCAAAGCCACATCATCATTTTT
>NW_025229069.1:12618-13555 GCF_018294505.1 Triticum aestivum | reverse complement strand
ACGGACGATCTCTTTCAAAGTATCAGGATTTCATACGGAAACTCGTCTGTTACAAAGGGATTTCATTTTTTAAAACTTATTTGAACTGCTGACTTTTTGTGTGTTCAAAATGCACCATTCAAAGCCACATCATCATTTTTCAATCCTTTCTGACTTCATTTGTTATTTTTCATGCATTTACTAATTATTTTAAGCTATAAGACCATGAAATTGAAAAGCATTTCAAATGAACTCTGAAAAGCTTGAAAGTTGCCATGCGATCATCATTTCATCCACATAGCATGTGCGAGAAAGTTAAGAGGGTTACGGCAAAAACTGGATGCACTTCGTGTACAAAACGGACAATCTCTTTCAAAGTATCAGGATTTCATACGGAAACTCATCTGTTACAAAGGGATTTCATTTTATAAAACTTATTTGAACTCCTGACTTTTTGTGTGTTCAAAATGCACCATTCAAAGCCACATCATCATTTTTCAATCCTTTCTGACTTCATTTGTTATTTTTCATGCATTTACTAATTATTTTAAGCTATAAGACCATAAAATTGAAAAGCATTTCAAATGAACTCTGAAAAGGTTGAAAGTTGGCATGGTATCATCATTTCATCCACATAGCATGTGCAAGATAGTTGAGTGGGTTACGGCAAAAACTGGATGCAGTTCGTGTACAAAACGGACGATCTCTTTCAAAGTATCAGGATTTCATACGGAAACTCGTCTGTTACAAAGGGATTTCATTTTTTTAAACTTATTTGAACTCCTGACTTTTGTGTGTTCAAAATGCACCATTCAAAGCCACATCATCATTTTTCAATCCTTTCTGACTTCATTTGTTATTTTTCATGCATTTACTAATTATTTTGAGCTATAAGACCATAAAATTGAAAAACATTTCAAATGAACTCTGAAAAGGTTGAAAGTTGGCATGGTATCAT
>NW_025229069.1:8171-11713 GCF_018294505.1 Triticum aestivum | reverse complement strand
ACTAATTATTTTGAGCTATAAGACCATATAATTGAAAAGCATTTCAAATGAACTCTGAAAAGGTTGAAAGTTGGCATGGTATCATCATTTCATCCACATAGCATGTGCAAGATAGTTGAGTGGGTTACGGCAAAAACTGGATGCAGTTCGTGTACAAAACGGACGATCTCTTTCAAAGTATCAGGATTTCATACGGAAACTCATCTGTTACAAAGGGATTTCATTTTTTAAAACTTATTTGAACTCCTGACTTTTGTGTGTTCAAAATGCACCATTCAAAGCCACATCATCATTTTTCAATCCTTTCTGACTTCATTTGTTATTTTTCATGCATTTACTAATTATTTTGAGCTATAAGACCATAAAATTGAAAAACATTTCAAATGAACTCTGAAAAGGTTGAAAGTTGGCATGGTATCATCATTTCATCCACATAGCATGTGCAAGAAAGTTAAGAGGGTTACGGCAAAAACTGGATGCACTTCGTGTACAAAACGGACAATGTCTTTCAAAGTATCAGTATTTCATACGGAAACACGTCTGTTACAAAGGGATTTCATTTTTTAAACTTATTTGAACTCCTGACTTTTTGTGTGTTCAAAATGCACCATTCAAAGCCACATCATCATTTTTCAAACCTTTCTGACTTCATTTGTTATTTTTCATGCATTTACTAATTATTTTGAGCTATAAGACCATAAAATTGAAAAGCATTTCAAATGAACTCTGAAAAGGTTGAAAGCTGGCATGGTATCATCATTTCATCCACAAAGCATGTGCAAGAAAGTTAAGAGGGTTACGGCAAAAACTGGATGCACTTCGTGTACAAAACGGACAATCTCTTTCAAAGTATCAGGATTTCATACGGAAACACGTCTGTTACAAAGGGATTTCATTTTTTAAAACTTATTTGAACTCCTGACTTTTTGTGTGTTCAAAATGCACCATTCAAAGCCACATCATCATTTTTCAATCCTTCCTGACTTCATTTGTTATTTTTCATGCATTTACTAATTATTTTGAGCTATAAGACCATGAAATTGAAAAACATTTGAAATGAACTCTGAAAGGGTTGAAAGTTGGCATGGTATCATCATTTCATCCACATAGCATGTGCAAGATAGTTGAGAGGGTTACGGCCAAAACTGGATGCACTTCGTGTACAAAACGGACAATCTCTTTCAAAGTATCAGGATTTCATTCGGAAACTCGTCTGTTACAAAGGGATTTCATTTTTTAAAACTTATTTGAACTCCTGACTTTTTGTGTGTTCAAAATGCACCATTCAAAGCCACATCATCATTTTTCAACCCTTTCTGACTTCATTTGTTATTTTTCATGCATTTACAAATTATTTTGAGCTACAAGACCATGAAATTGAAAAGCATTTCAAATGAACTCTGAAAAGGTTGTAAGTTGGCATGGTATCATCATTTCATCCACATAGCATGTGCAAGATAGTTGATGGATGCACTTCGTGTACAAAACGGACGATCTCTTTCAAAGTATCTGGATTTCATACGGAAACTCGTCTGTTACAAAGGGATTTCATTTTTTAAAACTTATTTGAACTCCTGACTTTTTGTGTTTTCAAAATGCACCATTCATAGCCACATCATCATTTTTCAATCGTTTCTGACTTCATTTGTTATTTTTCATGCATTTACTAATTATTTTAAGCTATAAGACCATAAAATTGAAAAGCATTTCAAATGAACTCTGAAAAGGTTGAAAGTTGGCATGGTATCATCATTTCATCCACATAGCATGTGCAAGAAAGTTAAGAGGTTTACGGCAAAAACTGGATGCAGTTCATGAACAAAACGGATGATCTCTTTCAAAGTATCAGGATTTCATACGGAAACTCGTCTGTTACAAAGGGATTTCATTTTTTAAAACTTATTTGAACTCCTAACTTTTTGTGTGTTCAAAATGCACCATTCAAAGCCACATCATCATTTTTCAATCCTTTCTGACTTCATTTGTTATTTTTCATGCATTTACTAATTATTTTGAGCTATAAGACCATAAAATTGAAAAGCATTTCAAATGAACTCTGAAAAGGTTGAAAGTTGGCATGGTATCATCATTTCATCCACATAGCATGTGCAAGAAAGTTAAGAGGGTTACGGCAAAAACTGGATGCACTTCGTGTACAAAACGGACAATCTCTTTCAAAGTATCAGGATTTCATACGGAAACTCGTCTGTTACAAAGGGATTTCATTTTTTAAAACTTATTTGAACTCCTGACTTTTTGTGTGTTCAAAATGCACCATTCAAAGCCACATCATCATTTTTCAATCCTTTCTCACTTCATTTGTTATTTTTCATGCATTTACTAATTATTTTGAGCTATAAGACCCTAAAATTGAAAAGCATTTCAAATGAACTCTGAAAAGGTTGAAAGTTGGCATGATATCATCATTTCATCCACATAGCATGTGCAAGAAAGTTGAGAGGGTTACGGCAAAAACTTGATGCACTTCGTGTACAAAACAGACAATCTCTTTCAAAGTATCAGGATTTCATCCGGAAACTCGTCTGTTACAAAGGGATTTCATTTTTTTAACCTTATTTGAACTCCTGACTTTTTGTGTGTTCAAAATGCACCATTCAAAGCCACATCATCATTTTTCAATCCTTTCTGACTTCATTTGTTATTTTTCATGCATTTACTAATTATTTTGGGCTATAAGACCCTAAAATTGAAAAGCATTTCAAATGAACTCTGAAAAGGTTGAAAGTTGGCATGATATCATCATTTCATCCACATAGCATTTGCAAGAAAGTTGAGAGGCTTACGGCAAAAACTGGATGCACTTCGTGTACAAAACGGACAATTTCTTTCAAAGTATCAGGATTTCATCCGGAAACTTGTCTGTTACAAAGGGATTTCATTTTCTAAACCTTATTTGAACTCCTGACTTTTTGTGTGTTCAAAATGCACCATTCAAAGCCACATCATCATTTTTCAATCCTTTTTGACTTCATTTGTTATTTTTCATGCATTTACTAATTATTTTGAGCTATAAGACCCTAAAATTGAAAAGCATTTCAAATGAACTCTGAAAAGGTTGAAAGTTGGCATGATATCATCATTTCATCCACATAGCATGTGCAAGAAAGTTGAGAGGGTTACGGCAAAAATTGGATGCACTTCGTGTACAAAACAGACAATCTCTTTCAAAGTATCAGGATTTCATCCGGAAACTCGTCTGTTACAAAGGGATTTCATTTTTTAAAACTTATTTGAACTCCTGACTTTTTGTGTGTTCAAAATGCACCATTCAAAGCCACATCATCATTTGTCAATCCTTTCTGACTTCATTTGTTATTTTTCATGCATTTACTAATTATTTTGAGCTATAAGACCCTAAAATTGAAAAGCATTTCAAATGAACTCTGAAAAGGTTGAAAGTTGGCATGATATCATCATTTCATCCACATAGCATGTGCAAGAAAGTTGAGAGGGTTACGGCAAAAACTGGATGCACTTTGTGTACAAAACGGACAATCTCTTTCAAAGTATCAGGATTTCAT
>NW_025229069.1:7229-8161 GCF_018294505.1 Triticum aestivum | reverse complement strand
AAAAACTGGATGCACTTCGTGTACAAAACGGACAATCTCTTTCAAAGTATCAGGATTTCATTCGGAAACTCGTCTGTTACAAAGGGATTTCATTTTTTAAAACTTATTTGAACTCCTGACTTTTTGTGTGTTCAAAATGCACCATTCAAAGCCACATCATCATTTTTCAATCCTTTCTGACTTCATTTGTTATTTTTCATGCATTTACAAATTATTTTGAGCTACAAGTCCATGAAATTGAAAAGCATTTCAAATGAACTCTGAAAAGGTTGAAAGTTGGCATGGTATCATCATTTCATCCACATAGCATGTGCAAGATAGTTGATAGGGTTACAGCAAAAACTGGATGCACTTCGTGTACAAAACGGACGATCTCTTTCAAAGTATCTGGATTTCATACGGAAACTCGTCTGTTACAAAGGGATTTCATTTTTTAAAACTTATTTGAACTCCTGACTTTTTGTGTTTTCAAAATGCACCATTCATAGCCACATCATCATTTTTCAATCGTTTCTGACTTCATTTGTTATTTTTCATGCATTTACTAATTATTTTAAGCTATAAGACCATAAAATTGAAAAGCATTTCAAATGAACTCTGAAAAGGTTGAAAGTTGGCATGGTATCATCATTTCATCCACATAGCATGTGCAAGAAAGTTAAGAGGTTTACGGCAAAAACTGGATGCACTTCATGAACAAAACGGATGATCTCTTTCAAAGTATCAGGATTTCATACGGAAACTCGTCTGTTACAAAGGGATTTCATTTCTTAAAACTTATTTGAACTCCTAACTTTTTGTGTGTTCAAAATGCACCATTCAAAGCCACATCATCATTTTTCAATCCTTTCTGACTTCATTTGTTATTTTTCATGCATTTACTAATTATTTTGAGCTATAAGACCATAAAATTGAAAAGCATTTCAAATGAA
>NW_025229069.1:0-691 GCF_018294505.1 Triticum aestivum | reverse complement strand
TGAAAGGGTTGAAAGTTGGCATGGTATCATCATTTCATCCACATAGCATGTGCAAGATAGTTAAAAGGGTTACGGCAAAAACTGGATGCACTTCGTGTACAAAACGGACAATCTCTTTCAAAGTATCAGGATTTCATACGAAAACTCGTCTGTTAAAAAGGGATTTCATTTTTTAAAACTTATTTGAACTCCTGGCTTTTTGTGTGTTCAAAATGCACCATTCAAAGCCACATCATCATTTTTCAACCCTTTCTGACTTCATTTGTTAATTTTCATGCATTTACTAATTATTTTGAGCTATAAGACCATAAAATTGAAAAGCATTTCAAATGAACTCTGAAAAGGTTGAAAGCTGGCATGGTATCATCATTTCATCCACATAGCATGTGCGAGAAAGTTAAGAGGGTTACGGCAAAAACTGGATGCACTTCGTGTACAAAACGGACGATCTCTTTCAAAGTATCAGGATTTCATACGGAAACACGTCTGTTACAAAGGGATTTCATTTTTTAAAACTTATTTGAACTCCTGACTTTTTGTGTGTTCAAAATGCACCATTCAAAGCCACATCATCATTTTTCAATCCTTTCTGACTTCATTTGTTATTTTTCATGCATTTACTAATTATTTTGAGCTATAAGACCATGAAATTGAAAAACATTTCAAATGAACTCTGAAAGGGTTGAAAGTT
>NW_025229068.1:22237-29368 GCF_018294505.1 Triticum aestivum | reverse complement strand
GGTGTTCTAGATCGGTTTTTCGTTTCGATCTCTTTTCCGAAAACCCTAGATTGGTTTTCGTTCTTCTTTCGGACCGTTCGTCTCAACGAACGTGATCACCGATTATTTCCCGGTTAACGACGTCTGTTCGTATAACCGTTCTTCTTTTTCTTCTCGTCGGATTTATTCCGCGATCGCGATCTCAGATCCGATCTTCGTTCTAGTTTATCTTCTCGCTCATTTATCGGAATCAGGTGATTCAAGCGCCTGGAGTTTCATCTCGAAACCGCCGTTTCGTCTAATCAACTTGAACAAGCTTTTGCTACAGTAAAATTTTGACCTAGATTCAACTTGCTAGAACCGAGTTGTTTTCTTCCGCCATTTGTTTTTCGTCGTTTGTTCGGCTCGTTCTTTCTTTGCAACCGGAGTTCTTAAGTTGAACTTTCTGGTTCGTTCTCTTGTTCGATTTTTCCCTGTGCATTAGATGAGTACTTATTGTGTGGTTACTATTGTTTGCTTACGATAGATCGACCGGAGTGTGACGAGTAGATCTATCACGAGTTTTGAGTGCGAATCATCTTCATCAACATTGCAGGCAAGTAACACTTTGATCATACCTTTTCTACAACCCATGTTTTATTGCATTAGATCAAACTCTCAAACACTTGCATTGTTTAGGATCTAAATTAAATTGTGGGATTGGGAAGTAGAATTGAGGTAGTACCTATTACCTGTTACTTATGAAACCTTGGGAGTTACTTCTACGTTTGCTTATTATGCTATGCTATGCTAGTAGACGTGGATTGGGTGAGTGATATCCATGACAGATGTGAGATTGATAATTTTAATGGTTTATCTAAGGTGGCAACTTAAACACACATCTGGGTGGATTGAGGCACCTGATGTCTATCGGGACTTGCCTGTTTTTTTTTCGGACCGCCACCCAGGCTCAAAGGGATCATAAGATATTTCAAACTGGAAACTTTCGTGTGCAGCCACATGCTACTATGGGCTCTAGCATAGTTGACTAAGTTGTGCGAACTCTTACGGGGTGGACTAGCAGATGTAGGGGATGTAGGTGTACCGGTCTACCCCACATGTAAGGTGCTAGTGCTTCTGAAAGACTATGTCTCGGTCATCCGTCTTCTCAAACACCATGTAGTGCGAGAAACCAAACGGAGGCGATCGAGTCATGTGGGAAAAGTGCGCAGCCTCTGCAGAGTAACAAACTAATCATGATTAGCCGTGTCCCCGGTTATGGACAACTTGAGTATCTAGTACTTGAATATCATTGTGAATCTCAACATGTTACCTCTAATAAAAGCTATTGGGTTTTAATGAGTACTTTTAATTGGGATTGAGGATGCTGTCAACCATTCTCAATGTTTAACAACCACCATGATAGTTAAATAAATATTATTCCTTTGAAGTAGGGAAAAACTGGCTTTTCGCAAAAACTGTAACCATAGAGCTTTCCACCAGCCATATATGCATGTAGTATAGCCTATTCTTTCATTACTCTCTATGTGTTACATTGCCAGCATATTCCATGTGCTGACCCGTTTTCGGGCTGCAACTTTTCATGTTGCAGACTTTTCAGACGACGAGTAAGTGGTACGTTAGGGTTACGATTTCCTATACTCAACTTTGCCGTTGGTGTTGATGGGAACCCACAACCTTGTTGCTTCCGCTATATTTTGGATTGAGGTAATAGTTTTTACGTTACTTTATACATGTGATTTACCTCTGTTATAAATCCTTCGAGTACTGTGTGTGTCAGCATACCGATCCAGGGATGACACGGAAGCACAGAGACTTGATCCATTCGGGTCGGGTCGCTACAAGATGGTATCAGAGCACATGTTGACTGTAGGACGTGACCCTAGAAAATGACAAGCCCATAGGAAAGATTTTTCTCTACAACTTCATTTTCAAAAAGATCTTTTACCTCTCTTCTCTTCTGAGCTTATTCAAAATTCTCTTTAGTGAGACCATACCCTTTTCCCCTATTGACCACTCGAAGATTTGACTGATGAGACCACTCCAAGGGGACAAGATATCGGACAACTAAGACCATTTGGAATGAAGAGGATTTTACCGTGTAGATGGAAACTACAACTGTTGAAGACTCCGAAGACTTGGAGAATTTGAAGGCTCTGAAGAATTCCCAAATTTGTATGACCCAGGAAGGCTACCTTTATGGAACCTGGCAGACTATGGAAGTTATCAATACCGAGATCAAGGTGTATCAGAGAAAGACCGGAGCATGGAGAGTTAGTAACTCAAAGTTTTGTCAAGAGAACCCTAAGGCAGGAGTTATTAACTCATGGAAATGACAAGAGCAAAAAAAACACGGCTATCCATGATGTTATCGCCCGCCTATGCTATTGCCACCGTGCGGAGTTAAGCATGCAGATGCATGGAAGGATTGGATGGTAGAAAGCTGATGGAGCATCTATCTGCAAACGTTGGAGTGTTAACCTTAGCTGGTGTATTCACCAGGATCTGGAGTGTTACATCAGGAAGTTAAGATGGACCTACAAGAAGCAATATTTGACAATAAGGCAATTGGTGAAGAACTCAGGACCCAGAAGCTGAAAGTAGACAAGATGAAGGAGCAAAACATCGAGATACCGGAGATTTGACAGTAACTGAAGGACAGTAGGATCATGGATCATGTCAAGGATGTTGAAACCGGCAGTTGGAACGTAACTCCAGAAATATTGAAGGACGTCGCGAGAGACTTCGCGTCAACAGAGATGATCTGGCAAAAGAACTTGAGAAGACAAGCATGATCGGAAGAAGCCATTGGAGGCATGAACAAAGACTTGAAGAGTTTGGAGACATTGAAAATTCATTGACCTTTAGAAGACCAAACCCCTATTATATACCTACGTTAGATGCGACGTTTGTGAGCTGTCATTTGTTTGATGTTTTTTCGACAGCCACAACAAAAATCTGTCTTTTCAAAACTTTTGTTTGTACTGAGTGCATCCCTCTCGATCTCTCTTATCCCACCCCAAACCCATGGACCCAATAGAGGATGAATGGAGATGAGCTTGTACTCTCTGGACCGATGAGTCAATGGGAGATGGACCGATGGATTCAGAACATGAGGATCACATGGAGAATAACCCTATAGCCGGAAAGGATATGACCCAGCACGCTCTTCCATTCTTTGAAAGAAGTGTTGCTACCTGGTGGAGGATGTACCAAACCATCAACAGATGACAAGGAGTAACTACTTGGGAAGAATTTAAGTTGACTTTGCTAAAGTCTCGGTTTGTGAACCAGAAGTTGAAGCCTTATGGAAAGGATATGAAGAAACCTTGTGCGTACAAGATCTGTGGAGAAATAGGACACAACCATAAAGAAAAGAAGGACGAATACCCTCATAAGTAGAGGATTATCAAAGGAGTTAGCCGAGGATTTTCAGGGAACTCCGATTGGAGATTGTTCCCAAAGGTTTTGTTGCAGCAATGGAAGTTCAGTTTACATTGTTGGAAAAGATCCGTGAAGCTCAGAAGGATGACAAAGAGATTACTGAGGTAAAAAAGAGGACGAGCAAAGGAAAGGCCAAAGGTTTTCATAAGGATGAACACGACACCTTATGATTTGAGAATAGTGTATATGTGCCAATAATGCAAAGATCAGGAAGTTAATACTTCAGGAGGCTCATGACTCACCATACTTGATTCGCCCTGGAAACACCAAGATGTATTTGGATTTGAAGGAGTGTTTCTGGTGGACTGGCATGAAGGAGGATATTATGGAGTATGTAGTCGTAAGTGATGTATGTCAGAGAAAGTAAAAGCAGAGCATCAGAAGTCAGCAGGATTATTGCAGCCTATGCTAATACCTGAATGGAAGCAGGATAAGCTTGGCATGGATTTCATTACCAGATTTCCCAGAACCCGAACGGGATATGATTCTATATGGGTAATAGTTTATTCGCTTGATCAAAGTGGCTCGCTTTATCCCAGAGAAAACCACCTATACAAGTGCGAAGTTGGCCAAGATATATATTTGAGAAAGGACCGTATGTCTGCATGGAGTTCCGAGGACCATCGTAGAGGAACGCAGTTTACCTCAAAGTTTTGGAATCAGCTGCACCAGACTTTGGGTACTAGGCTAGAGTTCAGTACAGCCTTTCATCCGCAGACAGATGGATAAATCAAGAGAGTCAATCAGATTTTGGAGGACATGTTGAGAGCGTGTGCGCTAGATTATGGATCTAGTAGTGATGATAATTTACCTCACGCAGAGTTTCTCATTCAAGAATAGCAACCAAGTCAGTTTGAAGATGGCCCCTTTTTTGAAGCTTTGTATGGGAGAAAGAGCCAGACACCATTGATGTGGGATGAAGTTGGAGACCGTCAGTTGTTTGGACCAAATGTGATCAAGGAGTGAGAAGAGAATATTAAGTTGCTTCGAGATAGACTGAAGGTAGCTCAGTCCAGGCAGAAGAGTTATGCAGACTAAAAAACGCAAGGAGGTAGTCTATGAAATCGGAGACAGAGCATATCTTTGTGTGCCAGCTCTGTGAGGAGTTAAACGATTTGGAGTTAAGGGAAAGTTAGCCCCGAGATTTGTAGGACCATACCAAGTATTGGAGCGTATGGGAGAAGTTACCAACAAGTTGGAGTCACCCGAAGGACTGTCAGGAGTTCAAGATGTGTTTTACGTTTCCCAGTTGAAGAAGTGCCATGCAGAGATGGCCAATATTCCCCTATAAGGACGCTTGACCGCGGAAAGGATAATGATGTGGAATATGGACTTCATAAGTATAAGTTTTTGTCTCGGTATGTGGGACATCCCACGAGGATGAAGAGATGAAGTGTTATTGGATATAAAGGAGGTATGATGTTGGAAATATGGATCAATGGAAATTCCATGAAGAGTCTGAGTAATCATGTCCCCGTTTGGTGCAAATATAAGGAAAAGAGACAGTACATTTGAATGGATTTTAAGTATGCCAGGAAGTTGGATGTTGGGATAATGATCAGTTGCCCAGATGATGAGTTCAAGATTTGCAAGTGATGAGATGGGCCATAACCCACAGGCCCCAGGACCTGCCAAGAAGCAAGCACATTCTTGCTGAAGGAAAAACCCTGGAAGAAGTTACGACTTGTATCAACCGACGATTCTATAGGAGTTTACGCAAAACCTGAGAGTTGTTAAGTAACGATAGATGGTTGTTTGGCTTGCAGAATCAATGGATTTTCCGAACTTGGTTCATCGACAAGAGAAATTCTGCAATGCTTGTGAGGTTGACCGAGTGTTAGTATGCGAGATTCGCTAAACTGTATACATGGTAATGATTTGGGTGCGGGATGGATTGATCACCATACCGACTTACTCTTATTATTCGCCTTGCTATATGGGATGGTAAATCTGAGTGACTTACCTATAGTGGAGAGACGACGATCAAAACCTTGTTTGAACCTTAGAAAGGTATAGGTATTTTTTTCCCTTGTACACGGCAGTTGTTGCCAACCGTAGGTTATACGGTGAGGTTCAACCCAGACCCTTTCCTGCAGGAGAAACCATAAATTGTTGACCACCACGAGATATCGATAGTTGTTTAGCATTGGCGTCAGACCCGTCAGCTATGAAGACCCAATTTCGGGATAACCTTACCAAGATGAAAGGACAAAGGAATTGAGGAAAAGGTTATGCCACTACCGAAAGAGCCCAGAGAAGGATTTATCCTGAAGATCTGAGAAGACCGACACTGTTAACAATATGGATGGAGTATATGAGTTTTGATGGAACCGTAACAATGTTTCTAAGGGTGGTAGCACCCGAGACCTCGGAGATGATCGATGGACTTTGAGAAGACCCCCAAACCCTAACCTATTCTTTCTAGCCTCTCCGAATCTCGAGGACGAGATTCATTTTAAGGGTGGTAGTTTGTAACATCCCAAAATTCTAAATTTTGGAATGTTATAAATAAATAGATAGATTTGATGATTGCTTGATTGATTGACTGAAAGTGAGTGAATTCGAAACTTTTTGAAAGTTAAATGAGAGGGAATAAAAGGACTTTCCCAAACTTTCATTTTTGCATTTTATGCTCTCCGTGAATTCAAATGCTTTTCAAACACAAAACCCTAGAGAGAAGATGACATGACTTCTTCCATTTAAAATGAAAAGGGTGTTTGAAAAATATTTGAATTTCATTTGGAAATATTCCAATTCTGAAACTTTATGCGACTCAATGATTTTCACGAGAGAAGATAAAATGACTTCTTCAAATTATATGAAATATGAGTTGGGAGTTTCAAAGAATTAAATTCAAAGCTCTTTTGAATTTATTTTCAATTTGGAATGTTATGCACTAGATCATCATGCATATCTTATTGCATTTTGGTCGATCCTAGAAATTTCACGCAACTCAAGGACCCTTGGAGAGAGTTGGAGATTTCGTTATTTTCATATTTGAGAGTTTTCTCGAATTGAAAAGAGGATCATTTGATTTATTTATTTCATCTTCAATAATTTTTCCGTTATCAAAAAAAAAAATATAAGAGAGGGAATAATATGACTTTCCCAAAATATAGGAAAAATGAAGATTTAATAAATAGATCAAACTTTGTTTTCCGATGTTTATTCGCATTTTATTTGGATAGGGAAAAATGCGTGTTTTCAAAAATTGCTTTTTAGGCCCGAGTAAAGTTCATTTTGTTCGACTCATTTTTAGGAGTCGGGGAAAATTTACTTTATTAATTTTGGAGCTCGTTTAGATTTTCTTTTATTTATTTTTCTGCGCGCGAGACCGTTTAAAAAAAAAACCGCAGCGCCTTGGGCCAAAGGCCCAAGCCGCTAGCCGCCGGCCGGCCGAGAGGCCATAGCTAGCGCGCGCACCAGGGAGCCAGGAGCCGCCGTTTCCTTTCTTTTGCCTAGTCCTAGTAGGACTCTTGTCCTATGTTCGTTTATTCCGTATCTATTTCTAGATCTTTTTCTCTTGTTTCCTAATCCTAATCTATTTCTTGTCCCCTACCCCAAGCAAAACCCTCCCCTCCCCAATATAAATACCCAAGCACCCCCCCTCTAAACACATCAAACCAACACCTCTCCTCTCCTCTCCGCCGCCCCACGCCGCGCCGCCACACCCCACGCCGCGCCGCCGCACCACCCAAGCCGCGCCTC
>NW_025229068.1:20751-21723 GCF_018294505.1 Triticum aestivum | reverse complement strand
CGCCGCCGCCCTGCGTCAACGCCGCCGTCGCCGCCGTTCGCCGGAGGTACCGCGCCGCGTCTCTTCTTTCCCTCGGTTCGGTTTTTCTTATAAACCGTTCCGATTCTTTTCTTCTCTACCGATTCGTTTTCTTTTCGATTTTTCGCTAAACCGTTCCGGTGTTCAAGATCGGTTTTTCGTTTCGATCTCTTTTCCGAAAACCCTAGATTGGTTTTCGTTCTTCTTTCGGACCGTTCGTCTCAACGAACGTGATCACCGATTATTTCCCGGTTAACGACGTCTGTTCGTATAAACGTTCTTCTTTTTCTTCTCGTCGGATTTATTCCGCGATCGCGATCTCAGATCCGATCTTCGTTCTAGTTTATCTTCTCGCTCGTTTATCGGAATCAGGTGATTCAAGCGCCTGGAGTTTCATCTCGAAACCGCCGTTTCGTCTAATCAACTTGAACAAGCTTTTGCTACAGTAAAATTTTGACCTAGATTCAACTTGCTAGAACCGAGTTTTTTTCTTCCGCCGTTTGTTTTTCGTCGTTTGTTCGGCTCGTTCTTCCTTTGCAACCGGAGTTCTTAAGTTGAACTTTCTGGTTCGTTCTCTTGTTCGATTTTTCCTTGTGCATTAGATGAGTACTTATTGTGTGGTTACTATTGTTTGCTTACGATAGATCGACCGGAGTGTGACGAGTAGATCTATCACGAGTTTTGAGTGCGAATCATCTTCATCAACATTGCAGGCAAGTAACACTTTGATCATACCTTTTCTACAACCCATGTTTTATTGCATTAGATCAAACTCTCAAACACTTGCATTGTTTAGGATCTAAATTAAATTGTGGGATTGGGAAGTAGAATTGAGGTAGTACGGCGAACGGCGGAGACGGCGGCGTTGACGCAGGGCGGCGGCGGCGCGGTGACGCAGGGCGGCGGTGGCGGCACTAGGGCGCGGGGTTGGGCGGCGTTGGGCGCGGCGGCGAT
>NW_025229068.1:1809-20741 GCF_018294505.1 Triticum aestivum | reverse complement strand
GGTGTTGGTTTGATGTGTTTAGTGGGGGGGGTGCTTGGGTATTTATATTGGGGAGGGGAGGGTTTTGCTTGGGGTAGGGGACAAGAAATAGATTAGGATTAGGAAACAAAAGAGGGAAAAGATCTAGAAAAAAAACGAAAGTAGATGAATTCTACTAGGAATCCACAAAGGATGGCGGCTCCCTGGCTTGGCGCGCGCGGTGGCCTTGTGGCCTTGGCCGGCCAGTGGCTTGGCGGCTTGGGCCTTTGGCCCAAGGCGCTGCAGTTTTTTTTTTAAACGGTCTCGCGCGCAGAAAAATAAATAAAAGAAAATCTAAACGAACTCTAAAATTAATAAAGTAAATTTTCTCCGACTCCTAAAAATGAGTCGAACAAAATGAACTTTACTCGGGCCTAAAAAGCAATTTTTGAAAACACACATTTTTTCCCTATCCAAATAAAATGCGAATAAACACCGGAAAACAAAATTTGATCTATTTATTAAATCTTCATTTTCCTAAATTTGGGAAAGTCATATTATTCCCTCTCTTATATTTTTGATAACGGAAAAAATAATTGAAGATGAAATAAATAAATCAAATGATCCTCTTTTCAAATTCGAGAAAACTTTCAAATAAGAAAATAACGAAATCTCCAACTCTCTCCGAAGGTCCTTGAGTTGCGTGAAATTTCTAGGATCGACCAAAATGCAAGAAAATAAAATATGCATGATGATCTATTCCAAATTGAAAATAAATTCAAAGGGGCTTTGAATTTAATTCTTTGAAACTCCCAACTCATATTTCATATAATTTGAAGAAGTCATTTTATCTTCTCTCGTGAAAATCATTGAGTCGCATAAAGTTTCAGAATTGGAATATTTCCAAATGAAATTCAATTATTTTTCAAACACCCTTTTCATTTTTAAATGGAAGAAGTCATGTCATCTTCTCTCTAGGGTTTTTGTGTTTGAAAAGCATTTGAATTCATGGAGATCAGAAAGCAAATATGAAAGTTTAGGAAAGTCCTTTTATTCCCTCTCATTTAACTTTCAAAAGTTTCGAATTCACTCACTTTCAGTCAATCAATCAAGCAATCAATCAAATCTATCTATTTATTATAACATTCCAAAATTTAGAATTTTGGGATGTTACAAACTACCACCCTTAAAATGAATCTCGTCCTCGAGATTCAGAGAGGCTAGAAAGAATAGGTTAGGGTTTGGGGGTCTTCTCAAAGTCCATCGATCATCTCCGAGGTCTCGGGTGCTACCACCCTTAGAAACATTGTTACGGTTCCATCAAAACTCATATACTCCATCCTTATCGTTGACAGTGTCAGTCTTCTCAGATATTAAGGATAATCCCTTCTCTGGGCTCTTCCGGTAGTGGCATAACCTTTTCCTCAATTTCTTTGTCCTTTCATCTTGGTAAGGTTATCCCGAAACTGGGTCTTCATAGCTGACGGGTCTGACGCCAATGCTAAACAACTATCGATATCTCGTGGTGGTCAACAATTTATGGTTTCTCCTGCAGGAAAGGGTTTGGGTTGAACCTCACCGTATAACCTACGGTTGGCAACAACTGCCGTGTACAAGGGAAAAATACCTATACCATTCTAAGGTTTAACAAGGTTTAATATCGTCGTCTCTCTACTATAGGTAAGTCACTCAGATTTACCATCCCATATAGCAAGGCGAATAATAAGAGTAAGTCGGTATGGTGATCAATCCATCCCGCACCCAAATCATTTCCTTGTACATGGTTTAGCGAATCTCGCATTCTAACACTCGGTCATCCTCACAAGCATTGCAGAATTCTTCTTGTCGACGAACCAAGTTCGGAAAATCCATTGATTCTGCAAGCCAAACAAACATCTATCGTTACTTAACAACTCTCAGGTTTTGCGTAAACTCCTATAGAATCGTCGGTTGATACAAGTCGTAACTTCTTCCAGGGTTTTTCCTTCAGCAAGAGTGTGCTTGCTTCTTGGCAGGTCCTGGGGCCTGTGGGTTATGGCCCATCTCATTACTTGTAATCCTTGAACTCATCTTCGGGCAACTGATCATTAGTCCAACTTCCAACTTCCTAGTATTCTTAATTCCATCCAATCGTATGGACTTTCTTCCTTATATTTGCACCAAACGGGGACATGATTACTCAGACTCCTCATGGAATTTCCATTGATCCATATTTCCAACATCATACCTCCTTTATATCCAATAACACTTCATCTCTTCATCCTCGTGGGATGTCCCACATACCGTGATAAAACTTATACTTATGAAATCCATACTCCACTTCGTGGAACATCATTATCCTTTCCAGGGTCAAGCGTCCTTACAAGGAAATATTGGCCATCTCTGCATGACACTCCTTCAACTGGGAATCGTGAAACACATCATGAACTCCTGACAGTCCTTCGGGTGACTCCAACTTGTTGGTAACTTCCCCCATACGCTCCAATACTTGGTATGGTCCTACAAATCTCGGGGCTAACTTTCCCTTAACTCCAAATCGTTTAACTCCTCGCAGAGCTGGCACACAAAGATATGCTCTGTCTCCGATTTCATAGACTACCTCCTTGCGTTTTTTAGTCTGCATAACTCTTCTGCCTGGACTGAGCTACCTTCAGTCTATCTCGAATCAGCTTAACATTCTCTTCTCACTCCTTGATCACATTTGGTCCAAACAACTGACGGTCTCCAACTTCATCCCACATCAACGGTGTCTGGCTCTTTCTCCCATACAAAGCTTCAAAAAGGGGCCATCTTCAAACTGACTTGGTTGCTATTCTTGAATGAGAAACTCCGCGTGAGGTAAATTATCATCACTACTAGATCCATAATCTAGCGCACACGCTCTCAACATGTCCTCCAAAATCTGATTGACTCTCTTGATTTATCCATCTGTCTGCGGATGAAAGGCTGTACTGAACTCTAGCCTAGTACCCAAAGTCTGGTGCAGCTGATTCCAAAACTTTGAGGTAAACTGCGTTCCTCTACGATGGTCCTCGGAACTCCATGCAGACATACGATCCTTTCTCAAATATATATCTTGGCCAACTTCGCACTTGTATAGGTGGTTTTCTCTGGGATAAAGCGAGCCACTTTGATCAAGCGAATAAACTATTACCCAGATAGAATCATATCCCGTTCGGGTTCTGGGAAATCTGGTAATGAAATCCATGCCAAGCTTATCCTGCTTCCATTCAGGTATTAGCATAGGCTGCAATAATCCTGCTGACTTCTGATGCTCTGCTTTTACTTTCTCTGACATACATCACTTACGACTACATACTCCGTAATATCCTCCTTCATACCAGTCCACCAGAAACACTCCTTCAAATCCAAATATATCTTGGTGTTTCCAGGGCGAATCAAGTATGGTGAGTCATGAGCCTCCTGAAGTATTAACTTCCTGATCTTTGCATTATTGGCACATATACACTATTCTCAAACCATAAGGTGTCGTGTTCATCCTTATGAAAACCTTTGGCCTTTCCTTTGCTCATCCTCTCTTTTACCTCAGCAATCTCTTTGTCATCCTTCTGAGCTTCACGGATCTTTTCCAACAATGTAAACTAAACTTCCATTACTGCAACAAAACCTTTGGGAACTGATGAGGACATCAATACAATTGTTACACCCACAGCCCCTGCTGCTATACATACTGGACCAATTACTAGAGCTCGTGCACGCCAACTAAATTACCAGGTACTTTCGTTTCTTGGTAATGATTCTAATGTTCATGAGAATATGATGCTGCCTAAATTGGATACATTTGTTTTGCTTACAAATGAAGGGCCTAGCTTGGAGAAGGATGAACATTGGAGCAAGAACAAGCATGGAGATGATGGCATGCGCAAGGGGAACAAGAACGGAGTTACAAGTGATGATTTCAGGACTTTGAAGCCACCATAATGGGTGCATGAAGCCTTGGACGAAATATACAAGATGCCACTTCATAAATTTCGTCCCGAGGCTATTTTAGGTGCTGCGTCACCTTATTATTGGGCCAGGCCCATGTAATTTCGAAATACATAAGTATAGGCTATTTTTAGAGTCCGTATGTGTGGGGAAACAAGAGATAGGGTTGATTTCGGACCCCTCCACCAAGGGCCACGAAATTCCCCCCCTCTTCCTCCATATATACAGCCCTTATGGCATCGTTTAGACTTTGGGTTTTGTTTAGATTAAAAGTTCGCCATAGCTGCAACTTCGCGTACTTCGTTTGTGTTCAACGACCAGACAAAGGCGTCACAGAACCCCACCTTGATCAATAAAGCTTTCATCTTATATTCGCAATATCCAGATTGCAATCTTAGTTTCTTGCTTGTTCTTCGTTTGCTCGCAGGAAACAGACCCTCGTGGTCAGGTTGATCGTGCTCCGGCGTGGTCAATAACCTCTCGGAGTTGGTTTAGCGATTGCTAAGGCGCGACGTCCTCGCACGTTCGTAGTCGGATCGTCAAAGTCGACTTCCACCAAAGCGATATCCATCATCTCATCGAAAGACGGGACACCTTTGCCTCTATCAAGTGGTATCAGATTTCCAGGTTGCTCGGTGAGATTTTACAGTTTTTCGTAGTTTAGATCGAGTGTGTTCCTCATACCTACAGTCCACGAAAAAGCCACAAAAAAAATTAGGGTTAGTTCATCATATCCGAACCAATCTGAGCCTTTGCATAATCTTTTTAGGGTTTTGCTTTGTTGAATTTGCGGTTGCATCGTCGGTCTAGTTGCTGGTCTTAGAGTCTAGTCTTTTAGAGTTTCGAGTTCTGGTCATAAGTTGTCACGCCGCCGCCGCACCATCATCATCGCCCCTGCCATCTACCACCACCGCTCCGAATCCGTATCCATATACCACCACCAATTCGTGTCCATATACCACCACCGATCCATATCCATATACTACCACCGCTACCACCACCGCTGCCATATACCACCACCATATATCCACCACCAATCCGAGTTCCTTGCTTATTAGGTTTGTTTTCGACATCCATCTAGTTTCCGATTCGTGTTTCCTTGCCGGAGTAGGTTTCGGAAAAAAAAAACTGTTGGTGCTGCTGTTTCCTTACCTCCACGTCGCGAAGCAGACCTCCGCCGAGCAAGTCGTGTTCCTCTTGCGTTTGGCCAAACTGTTGGTGCTGCTGTTGATACTTCTGTGGCTCCTGCTGCTGATGCGGAGGAGGATGATTATGTGGGAGATTATGAGGATGAGGCTGATCAAAATCAACACTACGTGCAGCCACCTGTACCACCACCAGCAGGTTGACCTCAGGTATATATTCGTAATGGTAGGCCTGCACCACCACCTCAGGTACGAGATGATGTCCATATTCCTAAACTGAAATTGAATATTCCACCATTTGAGGGTAGATATGTTCCTGATATATATCTTACTTGGGAGTTAGAAACTGAACAACGATTTACATGTTTACAATATCCTGAGGAGAGACGAGTTGCTGCTGCCGTTTGTGCTTTCACTAGTTTTGCATGTGTATGGTGGTCTGAACATTGTAGATTATATCCTATTCCAACTACTTGGGCTGCTTTGAAAACTGCTATGCGTACGCGTTGGGTTCCACCATATTATCAACGTGAATTGCTTCAAAAATTGCAGCGTTTAAGACAAGGGAAAAATTCTGTAGAAGAATATTATCAGGAATTACAAACTGGCATGATTAGATGTGGTATTGTTGAGGAGAATGAAGCTATGCTTGCACGTTTTCTGGGTGGATTAAATAGAGAGATTCAGACCATTCTAGACTATAAGGAGTATACTAATATCACTCGTTTATTCCATCTTGCTTGTAAAGCTGAACGTGAAGTGCAGGATCGACAAGCATTGGGGCGAACTCACTTTTCTGCAGGCCGACCTTCATCATGGACACCACGAGCATCTTCTACTTCAACTGCACCAGCACCTCCATCCGGTGCCACCTCCAGCCGTGATACAAGAAAACAGGCACAACCACCATTATCTGCCAGGAGCGCACCTGCGGGGCCTGCACAGCGTTCTTCTTCTTCCATGGCATCAACAGGGCACACCAGTGATATTATTTGTCGTCGTTGTAAGGGAGGAGGTCATTATGCGAGGGAATGCAAATCTCCGCGTGTGATGATTGCTACCGCGGATGGTGGATATGAGTCCGCTAGTGACTATGATGAGGAGACATTGGCTCTTATTACACGTGAAGAACATGGTGGAGATGATTCTGATCATGAGACGCAATACATGGCTCCTGAAGACGCTGACAGGTATGAATGTTTAGTTGCTCAACGTGTTTTGAGTGTGCAGGTCACACAAGCTGAGCAAAATCAGAGGCACAATTTGTTCCATACCAAGGGAGTTGTGAAGGAACGTTCTGTGCGCGTCATAATAGACGGAGGGAGCTGCAACAACTTGGCTAGCATTGAGATGGTGGAGAAGCTTTCTCTCACCACAAGACCACATCCACATCCTTACTACATCCAATGGTTCAACAACAGCGGCAAGGTTAAGGAGTTCGCTGACGTTTTTCCACAAGACGTGCCACCGGGATTACCGCCTATTCGAGGGATTGAGCATCAGATTGACTTAATTCCCGGTGCTTCACTGCCAAACCGTGCACCATACCGTACCAATCCAGAGGAGACGAAGGAGATTATGCGTCAAGTACAAGAGCTTCTCGACAAAGGTTATATACGCGAATCCCTTAGTCCTTGTGCTGTTCCTATTATTCTAGTGCCGAAAAAGGATGGTACATCACGTATGTGTGTTGATTGTAGAGGCATTAATAATATTACTATTCGTTATCGTCATCCTATTCCTAGGCTAGATGATATGCTTGATGAATTGAGTGGCTCTACAATATTCTCCAAAGTTGATTTGCGTAGTGGCTACCATCAAATTCGTATGAAATTGGGAGATGAATGGAAAACAGCATTTAAAACTAAGTTTGGATTATATGAGTGGTTAGTCATGCCTTTTGGGTTAACTAATGCACCTAGTACTTTCATGAGATTAATGAACGAAGTTTTACGTGCTTTCATTGGACGATTTGTGGTAGTGATGAGGACATGACTATCTTGGATATGACCAAAAATATTGCATATATGCATATTTGTCAGGTGATTTCTAGTGCAAACTATTCAATAATCTATTTATGTTATCCAGAACAAAAATACTTCACACTTTTGTGTTTTGTCTAATTGCAGGTGTATGGGACATTTGTACAATCCACATATGAAGATAAGGAAGAAAGAGATGTTTATTTGCTGTCCAAAAAGTTCTCTCACGTCACTTTTGGCCCAAGAGAAGATAGAGTCCAAGTCTCTCACGTTCTGGATTCAGATTCGGACTGCACAGACACACCTGACTCAAAACGCACACAAGTTTTTCATACGGACTCCGAATTGGGTGATTCTTTTTTTGTTGGAAACTAGATTTCGTGCACTTTCCAACCCAATTGGAATCACCTTCAAATTCGTCCGGAGCGTTGAGTTGTGGACGAAACAATCTGATGCTGCAACAGAATCCGAGTCAAACTACAAGTCCAAAGGTGTTACATCACCTCCACTTGGGCCCATTGGCCTTGTACGACCTAGATTTAGTTTTAGGCTGCCTTGGGACGTCCTCCCACCTCCTTGGCCGCCACCCCTTGCTCCTATATAAGTAGATCCATCTAGTAGCTTTTCCTTGGGATTTGTTTAGTTAAAAGTTAGCCATTGCAACTTCGTGTACTTCGTTTGTGTCCAACGACCAGACCAAGACCGCTTCCGGATCCCCACCATTATCAATACTTCATATATATTTGCAATATTCAGATTGCTTTATCATATTCTTGCTCGTTCTTCGATTGCTTGCAGGAATAGACCTTCGTGGTCAGGCTGACCGTGCTTCCAGCATCGTGAGTAACCTCAGGAGATTGGTTTAGCGATTGCTAAGGCGCAACGTCGTGCACGTTTGTAGTCGGATCGTCAAAGTCGTCTCCACCAAATCGATAGTTATCATCTCATCGAAAGATCGGGACCCTCGCCTCTATCAAGCGGCGGCGTGACAACTTAGTGTTCTAGGCTCGCGTCTCTAGCACAGTCTAGCCTAGGACCAGCACAGTACCGTCGTTGAGCGTTTATTCAACTTTGCATCTCTGAATTGATTATTGCTGACCCTTTTTGCTACCATATTATAAGCCTTCCCAGCTCCACATACATCTACGTCGTGCGTTTGACTCTCCCTGGTAATCGCTCTATCCAAGCTTTGAGAGTTTTTGACTACAACGGTTGCCGATCACCGCCTGCTGCTGGGTAAGAACTGGTAAGAATTTGAGATTTGCTTGACGGATTTGTGACACCCACCACCACCACTTGTTCGTAGTCTGTAGGATCATATTCTTGTGTGTTTCTATTGCTGCTAACCATGCCAGGATCACAAGCCGACGAGATTGACTGGGAGAATTTATCGAACAAGGAGCTTCATGATAAGTTTCAGCAAATGATGACTGAACAGGTGCAAGATGTGCTGAACAATTTTGAAGAGGCCATGGAGAAGATCACTGGCTTTGAGAAGACGTTCGAAACAAAGCTCGATAACAAGTTTAATGAATTGCTTGCGCGTCTTCCACCACCACCACCCGCTGCAGCTAACGCACCTCTCCAACAACAACAACAACAACGACTACCTCCACGTCGCGAAGCAGACCTCCGCCGAGCAAGCCGTGTTCCTCTTGCGTTTGGCCAAACTGTTGGTGCTGCTGTTGATACTTCTGTGGCTCCTGCTGCTGATGTGGAGGAGGATGATTATGTGGGAGACTATGAGGATGAGGTTGATCAAAATCAACACTACGTGCAGCCACCTGTACCACCACCAGCAGGTCGACCTCAGGTATATATTCGTAATGGTAGGCCTGCACCACCACCTCAGGTACGAGATGATGTCCATATTCCTAAACTGAAATTGAATATTCCACCATTTGAGGGTAGATATGTTCCTGATATATATCTTACTTGGGAGTTAGAAACTGAACAACGATTTACATGTTTACAATATCCTGAGGAGAGACGAGTTGCTGCTGCCGTTTGTGCTTTCACTAGTTTTGCATGTGTATGGTGGTCTGAACATTGTCGATTATATCCTATTCCAACTACTTGGGCTGCTTTGAAAACTGCTATGCGTACGCGTTGGGTTCCACCATATTATCAACGTGAATTGCTTCAAAAATTGCAGCGTTTAAGACAAGGGAAAAATTCTGTAGAAGAATATTATCAGGAATTACAAACTGGCATGATTAGATGTGGTATTGTTGAGGAGAATGAAGCTATGCTTGCACGTTTTCTGGGTGGATTAAATAGAGAGATTCAGACCATTCTAGACTATAAGGAGTATACTAATATCACTCGTTTATTCCATCTTGCTTGTAAAGCTGAACATGAAGTGCAGGATCGACAAGCATTGGGGCGAACTAACTTTTCTGCAGGCCGACCTTCATCATGGACACCACGTGCATCTTCTACTTCAACTGCACCAGCACCTCCATCAGGTGCCACCTCCAGCCGTGATACAAGAAAACAGGCACAACCACCATTATCTACCAAGAGCGCACCTGCGGGGCCTCCACAGTGTTCTTCTTCTTCCATATCATCAACAGGGCACACAAGTGATATTATTTGTCGTCGTTGTAAGGGAGGAGGTCATTATGCGAGAGAATGCAAATCTCCGCGTGTGATGATTGCTATCGCGGATGGTGGATATGAGTCCGCTAGTGACTATGATGAGGAGACATTGGCTCTTATTACACGTGAAGAACATGGTGGAGATGATTCTGATCATGAGACGCAATACATGGCTCCTGAAGACGCTGACAGGTATGAATGTTTAGTTGCTCAACGTGTTTTGAGTGTGCAGGTCACACAAGCTGAGCAAAATCAGAGGCACAATTTGTTCCATACCAAGGGAGTTGTGAAGGAACGTTCTGTGCGCGTCATAATAGACGGAGGGAGCTGCAACAACTTGGCTAGCATGGAGATGGTGGAGAAGCTTTCTCTCACCACAAGACCACATCCACATCCTTACTACATCCAATGGTTCAACAACAGCGGCAAGGTTAAGGTAACACGTACTGTTCGTGTGCATTTTAGTATCTCTACATATGCTGATTATGTTGATTGTGATGTGGTACCTATGCAAGCATGTTCCTTATTACTTGGTGATAGAGGCAAAGGTGTCCCGTCTTTCGATGAGATGGTGAATTTCGCTTTGGTGGAAGTCGACTTTGACGATCCGACTACGAACGTGCGAGGACGTCGCGCCTTAGCAATCGCTAAACCAACTCCGAGAGGTTATTGACCACGCCGGAGCACGATCAACCTGACCACGAGGGTCTGTTTCCTGCGAGCAAACGAAGAACAAGCAAGAAACTAAGATTGCAATCTGCATATTGCGAATATAAGATGAAAGCTTTATTGATCAAGGTGGGGTTCTGTGACGCCTTTGTCTGGTCGTTGAACACAAACGAAGTACGCGAAGTTGCAGCTATGGCGAACTTTTAATCTAAACAAAACCCAAAGTCTAAACGATGCCCTAAGGGCTGTATATATGGAGGAAGAGGGGGGAATTTCGTGACCCTTGGTGGAGGGGTCCGAAATCAACCCTATCTCTTGTTTCCCCACACATACGGACTCTAAAAATAGCCTATACTTATGTATTTCGAAATTACATGGGCCTGGCCCAATAATAAGGTGACGCAACACCTAAAATAGCCTCGGGACGAAATTTATGAAGTGGCATCTTGTATATTTCGTCCAAGGCTTCATGCACCCATTATGGTGGCTTCAAAGTCCTGAAATCATCACTTGTAACTCCGTTCTTGTTCCCCTTGCGCATGCCATCATCTCCATGCTTGTTCTTGCTCCAATGTTCATCCTTCTCCAAGCTAGACCCTTCATTTGTAAGCAAAACAAATGTATCCAATTTAGGCAGCATCATATTCTCATGAACATTAGAATCATTACCAAGAAACGAAAGTACCTGGTAATTTAGTTGGCGTGCACGAGCTCTAGTAATTGGTCCAGTATGTATAGCAGCAGGGGCTGTGGGTGTAACAATTGTATTGATGTCCTCATCATCCTCCCCTTCTTGAAATGAAGTCGTCCTCGACGGAAGTTCATCTTCCTCACCCAAATAAGGCTTCAAATCTGCAATGTTAAAAGTGGGACTAACCCCAAAATCTGCAGGCAGCTCTAGTTTATATGCATTATCATTTATTTTCTCTAACACCTTAAAGGGACCATCAGCACGTGGCATTAGCTTTGATTTGCGCAAATCAGGAAATCTATCCTTACGCAAATGTAACCAAACAAGATCTCCAGGTGCAAACACAACATGTTTTCTACCCTTATCTCCAGCAAGTTTATATTTAGCATTCATACGCTCAATGTTTTCCTTAGTTAACTCATGCATTTTTAAAATTAATTCAGCACGTTGTTTAGCATCAAAATTAACCTTCTCCGAAGATGGAAGAGGCAACAAATCAATAGGTGCACGAGGTAGGAAACCATACACAACTTCAAAAGGACACATCTTAGTAGTAGAATGCAATGAACGATTATAAGCAAATTCAATATGAGGCAAGCATTCCTCCCACATTTTCTTATTATTCTTCAAAACAGCCCTAAGCATAGTAGACAACGTTCGATTGACTACTTCAGTTTGTCCATCAGTTTGGGGGTGACAAGTAGTACTAAAAAGCAGTTTAGTCCCCAACTTAGCCCATAAACATCTCCAAAAGTGGCTAAGAAATTTAGTATCACGATCTGAAACAATAGTATTTGGCACACCATGCAAGCGAATAATTTCACGAAAGAACAAATCAGCAACATTAACAGCATCATCGCTTTTATGACATGGTATAAAGTGTGCCATTTTCGAGAATCTATCCACGACAACAAATATGCTATCCCTCCCCTTCTTTGTTCGAGGTAAACCTAAAACAAAGTCCATAGATATATCCTCCCAAGGAACACTAGGTACAGGCAAAGGCATATATAAACCATGAGGATTGAGGTGTGACTTAGCTTTTTGACATGTAGTGCAGCGAGCAATAAAACGCTCAACATCCCGTCTCATCTTTGGCCAAAAGAAATGTGTAGCAAGTACGTCCTCCGTCTTCTTCACGCCAAAGTGTCCCATTAATCCTCCTCCATGCGCCTCCTGCAACAACAAAAGACGAACGGAGCTAGCTGGAATGCATAGCTTGTTAGCACGAAACACAAATCCATCGTTAACAACAAACTTGTTCCACATTCTTCCTTCTTTACAATTATGCATTACATCTTTAAAATCAGCATCATGCACATATTGATCTTTGATGGTCTCTAAACCAAATATTTTGAAGTCAAGTTGTGAAAGCATAGTATAGCGACGAGACAATGCATCAGCAATAACATTTTCTTTTCCCTTCTTGTGTTTAATGACATAAGGGAAAGTCTCAATGAATTCAACCCATTTAGCATGTCTACGATTCAGTTTAGCTTGACTTTTAATATGTTTCAAAGATTCATGATCAGAATGTATAACAAATTCTTTGAGCCATAAATAATGTTGCCATGCTTCTTCCTGTGCGGTACCCCAAAGAAAAGGCACATCTTTCTTTGTAAGCTCATTGAGAGGTGCAGCAATGGTGCTGAAATCTCTCACAAAACGCCTATAGAATCCAGCGAGGCCAAGAAAACTCCTCACTTGTGTGACCGTTTTGGGCTGCGGCCAACTCTCAATAGCTTCAATCTTGGCTTTATCAACTTCAATTCCCTGTGGAGTAACAACATAGCCAAGAAAAGATACTCGGTCGGTGCAAAAGGTGCACTTCCCAAGGTTACCAAACAAACGTGCATCACGTAGAGCAATAAAAACAGCACGTAAATGTTCCAAATGTTCTTCCAAAGATCTGCTATAAATCAATATGTCATCAAAGTAAACTACCACAAATCGTCCAATGAAAGCACGTAAAACTTCGTTCATTAATCTCATGAAAGTACTAGGTGCATTAGTTAACCCAAAAGGCATGACTAACCACTCATATAATCCAAACTTAGTTGTGAATGCTGTTTTCCATTCATCTCCCAATTTCATACGAATTTGATGGTATCCACTATGTAAATCAACTTTGGAGAATATTGTAGAGCCACTCAATTCATCAAGCATATCATCTAGCCTAGGAATAGGATGACGATAACGAATAGTAATATTATTAATGCCTCTACAATCAACACACATACGTGATGTACCATCCTTTTTCGGCACTAGAATAATAGGAACAGCACAAGGACTAAGGGATTCGCGTATATAACCTTTGTCGAGAAGCTCTTGTACTTGACGCATAATCTCCTTCGTCTCCTCTGGATTGGTACGGTATGGTGCACGGTTTGGCAGTGAAGCACCGGGAATTAAGTCAATCTGATGCTCAATCCCTCGAATAGGCGGTAATCCCGGTGGCACGTCTTGTGGAAAGACGTCAGCGAACTCCTGCCAAATGTTAGTGACAGCAGGAGGCAAAGAGGAAGGCACGTCCTCGAATGAAAATAATGCCTCTTTGCACACAAAAGCATAGCAAACAGATTTGCTGAAATCTAGCTCATCAATATCAGATTTGGTGGCAAATAAACATGCACTTTTCAATTTAATTTCAGAAGCAACACTAGATGGTTTATTATTAGGCTTCATTTGTTGCTCAAATTCTTTTGCCACAATCTGATTTTCACTCTTATTCGTCTCCTGTTTTGCTTTATTAGCTCTATTAATATCATCTTTCAAAATGGAATTAGGAGTCATAGGAAGCAAAGTAATATTTTTATCCTTATGAACAAGAGTATAGTGATTGTTTCTACCATGGTGTACAGAATTTTTATCAAATTGCCAAGGTCTACCAAGTAATAAGGAACATGCTTGCATAGGTACCACATCACAATCAACATAATCAGCATATGTAGAGATACTAAAATGCACACGAACAGTACGTGTTACCTTAACCTTGCCGCTGTTGTTGAACCATTGGATGTAGTAAGGATGTGGATGTGGTCTTGTGGTGAGAGAAAGCTTCTCCACCATCTCCATGCTAGCCAAGTTGTTGCAGCTCCCTCCGTCTATTATGACGCGCACAGAACGTTCCTTCACAACTCCCTTGGTATGGAACAAATTGTTCCTCTGATTTTGCTCAGCTTGTGTGACCTGCACACTCAAAACACGTTGAGCAACTAAACATTCATACCTGTCAGCGTCTTCAGGAGCCATGTATTGCGTCTCATGATCAGAATCATCTCCACCATGTTCTTCACGTGTAATAAGAGCCAATGTCTCCTCATCATAGTCACTAGCGGACTCATATCCACCATCCGCGGTAGCAATCATCACACGCGGAGATTTGCATTCCCTCGCATAATGACCTCCTCCCTTACAACGACGACAAATAATATCACTGGTGTGCCCTGTTGATGCCATGGAAGAAGAAGAACGCTGTGCAGGCCCCGCAGGTGCGCTCCTGGCAGATAATGGTGGTTGTGCCTGTTTTCTTGTATCACGGCTGGAGGTGGCACCGGATGGAGGTGCTGGTGCAGTTGAAGTAGAAGATGCTCGTGGTGTCCATGATGAAGGTCGGCCTGCAGAAAAGTTAGTTCGCCCCAATGCTTGTCGATCCTGCACTTCACGTTCAGCTTTACAAGCAAGATGGAATAAACGAGTGATATTAGTATACTCCTTATAGTCTAGAATGGTCTGAATCTCTCTATTTAATCCACCCAGAAAACGTGCAAGCATAGCTTCATTCTCCTCAACAATACCACATCTAATCATGCCAGTTTGTAATTCCTGATAATATTCTTCTACAGAATTTTTCCCTTGTCTTAAACGCTGCAATTTTTGAAGCAATTCACGTTGATAATATGGTGGAACCCAACGCGTACGCATAGCAGTTTTCAAAGCAGCCCAAGTAGTTGGAATAGGATATAATCTACAATGTTCAGACCACCATACACATGCAAAACTAGTGAAAGCACAAACAGCAGCAGCAACTCGTCTCTCCTCAGGATATTGTAAACATGTAAATCGTTGTTCAGTTTCTAACTCCCAAGTAAGATATATATCAGGAACATATCTTGATGAGGACATCAATACAATTGTTACACCCATAGCCCCTGCTGCTATACATACTGGACCAATTACTAGAGCTCGTGCACGCCAACTAAATTACCAGGTACTTTCGTTTCTTGGTAATGATTCTAATGTTCATGAGAATATGATGCTGCCTAAATTGGATACATTTGTTTTGCTTACAAATGAAGGGCCTAGCTTGGAGAAGGATGAACATTGGAGCAAGAACAAGCATGGAGATGATGGCATGCGCAAGGGGAACAAGAACGGAGTTACAAGTGATGATTTCAGGACTTTGAAGCCACCATAATGGGTGCATGAAGCCTTGGACGAAATATACAAGATGCCACTTCATAAATTTCGTCCCGAGGCTATTTTAGGTGCTGCGTCACCTTATTATTGGGCCAGGCCCATGTAATTTCGAAATACATAAGTATAGGCTATTTTTAGAGTCAGTATGTGTGGGGAAACAAGAGATAGGGTTGATTTCGGACCCCTCCACCAAGGGCCACGAAATTCCCCCCCTCTTCCTCCATATATACAGCCCTTAGGGCATCGTTTAGACTTTGGGTTTTGTTTAGATTAAAAGTTCGCCATAGCTGCAACTTCGCGTACTTCGTTTGTGTTCAACGACCAGACAAAGGCGTCACAGAACCCCACCTTGATCAATAAAGCTTTCATCTTATATTCGCAATATCCAGATTGCAATCTTAGTTTCTTGCTTGTTCTTCGTTTGCTCGCAGGAAACAGACCCTCGTGGTCAGGTTGATCGTGCTGCGGCGTGGTCAATAACCTCTCGGAGTTGGTTTAGCGATTGCTAAGGCGCGACGTCCTCGCACGTTCGTAGTCGGATCGTCAAAGTCGACTTCCACCAAAGCGAAATCCACCATCTCATCGAAAGACGGGACACCTTTGCCTCTATCAGGAACAATCTCCAATCGAAGTTCCCTGAAAATCCTCGGCTAACTCCTTTGATAATCTTCTACTTATGAGGGTATTCGTCCTTCTTTTCTTTATGGTTGTGTCCTATTTCTCCACAGAGCTTGTACGCACAAGGTTTCTTCATATCTTTTCCATAAGGCTTCAACTTCTGGGACACAAACTGTGACTTTAGCAAAGTCAACTTAAATTCTTTCCAAGTGGTTACTCTTTTCCATCCTTTCATGGTTTGGTATATCTTCCACCAAGTAGCAGCACCTCTTTCAAAGCATTGAAGGGCATACTGGGCCATATCCTTTCCGACTATAGGGTTGTTCTCCATATGATCCTCCATGTTCTGAATCCATCGGTCTGTCTCCCATTGACTCATCGGTCCAGAGAGTACAAGCTCATCTCCATTCATCCTCTATTGGGTCCATGGGTTTGGGGTGGGATAAGAGAGATCGAGAGGGATGCACTCAATACAAAAAAAAAGTTTTGAAAAGACAGATTTTATTGTGGCTGTCGGAAAAACATCAAACAAATGACAGCTCACAATCGTCGCATCTAACGTATGTATGTAACAGGGGTTTGGTCTTCTAAAGGTCAATAGATCTTCAAGTCGTCAAACTCTTCAAGTCATGTTCATGTCTCCGATGGCTTCTTCCAATCGTGCTTGTCTTCTCAAGTTCTTTTGCCAGATCAATCTCTATTGATGCGAAGTCTCTCGTGACATCCTTGAATATTCTGGAATTACGTTCCAACTGCCGGTTTCAACATCCTTGACATGATCCATGATCCTACTGTCCTTCAGTTACTGTCAAATCTCCGGTATCTCGATGTTTTGCTCCTTCATCTTGTCTACTTTCAGCTTCTGGGTCCTGAGTTCTTCACCAATGGCCTTATTGTCAAATATTGCTTCTTGTAGGTCCATCTTAACTACCTGATGTAACACTCCAGATCCTGGTGAATACACCAGCTAAGGTTAACACTCCAATGTTTGCAGATAGATGCTCCATCAGCTTTCTACCATTCAATTCTTCCATGCATCTGCACTCTTAACTCCGCACGGTGACAATAGCATAGGCGGGCGATAACATCATGGATAGCCGTGTTTTTTTTTCCTCTTGTCATTTCCATGAGTTAATAACTCCTGCCTTAGGGTTCTCTTGACAAAACTTTGAGTTACTAACTCTCCATGCTCCGGTCTTTCTCCGATACACCTTGATCTCGGTATTGATAACTTCCATAGTCTGCCAGGTTCCATAAGGGGTGCCTTCCTAGGTCATACAAATCCGGAAATTCTTCAAAACCTTCAAATTCTCCTAGTCTTCGGAGTCTTCAACAGTTGTAGTTTCCATTTACACGGTAAAATCCTCTTCATTCTAAATGGTCTTAGTGGTCTGATATCCTGTACTTCTTGGAGTGGTCTCATCAGTCGAATCTTCGAGTGGTCAATAGGGAAAAGGGGTATGGTCTCACTAAAGAGAATTTTGAATAAACTCAGAAGAGAAGAGAGGTAAAAGATCTTTTGAAAGGGAAAGTTGTAGAGAAAAATCTTTGCAATTGGCTTGCCAGTTTCTAGGGTCACGTCCTACAGTCAACATGTGCTCTGATACCATCTTGTAGCGACCCGACCCGAATGGATCAAGTCTCTGTGCTTTCGTGTCATCCCTGGATCGGTATGCTGACACACAAAGTACTCGAAGGATTTATAACAGAGGTAAATCACATGTATAAAGAGTAAAACTATTACCTCAATCCAAAATATAGCGGAAGCAACAAGGTTGTGGATTCCCATCAACACCAACGGCAAAGTTGAGTATAGGAAATCGTAACCCTAACGTACCACTTACTCGTCGTCTGAAAAGTCTGCAACATGAAAAGTTGCAGCCCGAAAACGGGTCAGCACATGGAATATGCTGGCAATGTAACACATAGAGAGTAATGAAAGAATAGGCTATACTACATGCATATATGGCTGGTGGAAAGCTCTATGGTTACAGTTTTTGCGAAAAGCCAATTTTTCCCTACTACAAAGGAATAAATTTATTTAACTATCATGGTGGTTGTGAAACATTGAGAATGGTTGACAGCATTCTCAATCCCAATTAAAAGTAATTAAAACCCAACAACATTAATTAGAAGTAACATGTTGAGATTCACTCGATATTCAAGTACTAGATACTCAAGTTGTCCATAACCGGGGACACGGCTAATCATGATTAGTTTGTTACTCTGCAGAGGCTGCGCACTGTTCCCACATGACTCGATCGCCTCCGTTTGGTTTCTCGCACTACATGGTGTTTGAGAAGACGGATGACCGAGACATAGTCTTTCAGAAGCACTAGCACCTTACATGTGGGGTAGACCGGTACACCTACATCCCCTACATCTGCTAGTCCACCCCGTAAGAGTTCGCACAACTTAGTCAACTATGCTAGAGCCCATAGTAGCATGTGGCTGCACACGGAAGTTTCTATCATGAAAGATCTTATGATCCCTTTGAGCCTGGGTGGCGGTCCAAAAAAAAACAGGCAAGTCCTGATAGACATCAGGTGCCTCAATCCACCCAGATGTGTGTTTAAGTTGCCACCTTAGATAAACCATTAAAATTATCAATCTCACATCTGTCATGGATATCACTCACCCAATCCACGTCTACTAGCATAGCATGGCAATATAAGCAAACGTAGAGTAACTCCCAAAGGTTTCATAATACTACAGGTAATAGGTACTACCTCATCTACTTCCCAATCCCACAATTTAATTTAGATCCTAAACAATGCAAGTGTTTGAGAGGATTGATCTAATGCAATAAAACATGGGTTGTAGAAAAGGTATGATCAAAGTGTTACTTGCCTGCAATGTTGATGAAGATGATGCGCACTCAAAACTCTTGATAGATCTAAT
>NW_025229068.1:0-1032 GCF_018294505.1 Triticum aestivum | reverse complement strand
GGTGTTGGTTTGATGTGTTTAGTGGGGGGGGTGCTTGGGTATTTATATTGGGGAGGGGAGGGTTTTGCTTGGGGTAGGGGACAAGAAATAGATTAGGATTAGGAAACAAAAGAGGGAAAAGATCTAGAAAAAAAACGAAAGTAGATGAATTCTACTAGGAATCCACAAAGGATGGCGGCTCCCTGGCTTGGCGCGCGCGGTGGCCTTGTGGCCTTGGCCGGCCGGTGGCTTGGCGGCTTGGGCCTTTGGCCCAAGGCGCTGCAGTTTTTTTTTAAACGGTCTCGCGCGCAGAAAAATAAATAAAAGAAAATCTAAACGAACTCTAAAATTAATAAAGTAAATTTTCTCCGACTCCTAAAAATGAGTCGAACAAAATGAACTTTACTCGGGCCTAAAAAGCAATTTTTGAAAACACACATTTTTTCCCTATCCAAATAAAATGCGAATAAACACCGGAAAACAAAATTTGATCTATTTATTAAATCTTCATTTTCCTAAATTTGGGAAAGTCATATTATTCCCTCTCTTATATTTTTGATAACGGAAAAAAATAATTGAAGATGAAATAAATAAATCAAATGATCCTCTTTTCAAATTCGAGAAAACTTTCAAATAAGAAAATAACGAAATCTCCAACTCTCTCCGAAGGTCCTTGAGTTGCGTGAAATTTCTAGGATCGACCAAAATGCAAGAAAATAAAATATGCATGATGATCTATTCCAAATTGAAAATAAATTCAAAGGGGCTTTGAATTTAATTCTTTGAAACTCCCAACTCATATTTCATATAATTTGAAGAAGTCATTTTATCTTCTCTCGTGAAAATCATTGAGTCGCATAAAGTTTCAGAATTGGAATATTTCCAAATGAAATTCAATTATTTTTCAAACACCCTTTTCATTTTTAAATGGAAGAAGTCATGTCATCTTCTCTCTAGGGTTTTTGTGTTTGAAAAGCATTTGAATTCATGGAGATCAGAAAGCAAATATGAAAGTTTAGGAAAGTCCTTTTATTCCCTCTCATTTAACTTTCA
>NW_025229067.1:28407-29436 GCF_018294505.1 Triticum aestivum | reverse complement strand
CACGTAAACGCACCCCAGGGATCGTCAATCATGGAAATCGCTCTGGAACCCCAAAATGGTGAGTAACAGTGCACAAAACATACCAGAATCGGCCAAAATTGTGAGTTTTGATGACCGACACGTAAACGCACCCCGGTGTTCGTCAATTGTGGAAATCACTTCGGGATCCCAAAACTGAGTAATAGTCCAAGAAACGAGCAAGAATCGGCCCAATCTGCGAGTCTTGACGACCAACACGTAAGCACATCTTGGGGTTCGACAACCATGGAAATCGCTTTGGGACTCCAAAATGGTGAGTAATAGTCCGTGAAAGATCCCTGAATCGGTAAAACCTAGGGTTATTGATCAACGATAAATAAACGCACCCCGAGGTTCGTCAATCATGGAAATCGCTCAGGGACCCAGAATCAGTGAGTAATAGTCCATGAAATGGGCCAAACTCGGCCAAAACTGCAAATGTTGATGACAGACACATGAACACACCGTTGTTCGTCGATCGTGGAAATCACTACGTGACGCCAAAACTGAGTAATAGTCCAAGAAACGGGCCAGAATCGGCCAAAACTGCGATTGTTGACGACCGACACATAAGGGCGCCTTAGGGTTCGACAACTGTGGAAATCGCTTCGGGATCCCAAAAAGGTGAGTAATAGTCCATGAAACGGGCCAGAATCGACAAAAACCGCGAGTGTTGAAGTCTTACACATAAGCGCACCCCGGGGTTCGTTAATCGCGCAAATCACTCTGGGACCCCAAAAAAGTGAGTAATAGTCCACAAAATGGGCCAGAATCAGCCAAAATTGTGACTGTTGATGACCGACACGTAAACGCACCACGGGGTTTGTTAATCGTGGAAATCACTGCGGGACCCCAAAACAGTCAGTATTAGTCCATGAAACGGGCCAGAATTGGCCAAAACAATGAGTGTTGATGACTGACACGTAAGTGCGCCTTAGGGTTCGACAACTGTGGAAATCGCTTCGGGACCCCAAAAAGGTGAGTAATAGTCCATGAAACGGGCCAGAATCG
>NW_025229067.1:23640-26443 GCF_018294505.1 Triticum aestivum | reverse complement strand
CGGGACCACAAAACAATCAGTATTAGTCCATCAAACGGGCCAAAATTGGCCAAAACAATGAGTGTTGATGACCGACACGTAAGTGCACCTTAGGGTTCAACAACTATGGAAATCGCTTCGTGACCGCAAAATGGTGAGTAATAGTCCATGAAACGGGCCAGAATCGTCAAAAACCACGAGTGTTGAAGTCTGACACATAAACGCACCCCGGGGTTCGTTAATCGCGCAAATCACTCTGGGACCCCAAAAAAGTGAGTAATAGTCCACAAAATGGGCCAGAATCAGCCAAAATTGTGACTGTTGATGACCGACATGTAAGCGCACCTTGGGGTTCATAAACTATGGAAATCGCTTTGGGATCCCTAAACGGTGAGTAATAGTCCACGAAA
Source organism: Triticum aestivum (assembly GCF_018294505.1). Taxonomy (NCBI): domain Eukaryota; kingdom Viridiplantae; phylum Streptophyta; class Magnoliopsida; order Poales; family Poaceae; genus Triticum; species Triticum aestivum. Next base: position 26,054 of record NW_025229067.1, on the reverse strand, counting down.
CAGGTCAGAATTGGCCAAAGCTATGAGTGTTGATGACGGACACGTAAACGCACCCCAGGGATCGTCAATCATGGAAATCGCTCTGGAACCCCAAAATGGTGAGTAACAGTGCACAAAACATACCAGAATCGGCCAAAATTGTGAGTTTTGATGACCGACACGTAAACGCACCCCGGTGTTCGTCAATTGTGGAAATCACTTCGGGATCCCAAAACTGAGTAATAGTCCAAGAAACGAGCAAGAATCGGCCCAATCTGCGAGTCTTGACGACCAACACGTAAGCACATCTTGGGGTTCGACAACCATGGAAATCGCTTTGGGACTCCAAAATGGTGAGTAATAGTCCGTGAAAGATCCCTGAATCGGTAAAACCTAGGGTTATTGATCAACGATAAATAAACGCACCCCGAGGTTCGTCAATCATGGAAATCGCGCAGGGACCCAGAATCAGTGAGTAATAGTCCATGAAACGGGCCAAACTCGGCCAAAACTGCAAATGTTGATGACAGACACATGAACACACCGTTGTTCGTCGATCGTGGAAATCACTACGTGACCCCAAAACTGAGTAATAGTCCAAGAAACGGGCCAGAATCGGCCAAAACTGCGATTGTTGACGACCGACACATAAGGGCGCCTTAGGGTTCGACAACTGTGGAAATCGCTTCGGGACCCCAAAAAGGTGAGTAATAGTCCATGAAACGGGCCAGAATCGACAAAAACCGCGAGTGTTGAAGTCTTACACATAAGCGCACCCCGGGGTTCGTTAATCGTGCAAATCACTCTGGGACCCCAAAAAAGTGAGTAATAGTCCACAAAATGGGCCAGAATCGGCGAAAATTGTGACTGTTGATGACCGACACGTAAACGCACCACGGGGTTTGTTAATCGTGGAAATCACTGCAGGACCCCAAAACAGTCAGTATTAGTCCATGAAACGGGCCAGAATTGGCCAAAACAATGAGTGTTGATGACCGAAACGTAAGGGCGCCTTAGGGTTCGACAACTGTGGAAATCGCTTCGGGACCCCAAAAAGGTGAGTAATAGTCCATGAAACGGGCCAGAATCGACAAAAACCACGAGTGTTGATGACCGACACATAAACGCACCACGGGGTTTGTTAATCGTGGAAATCACTGCGGGACCACAAAACAATCAGTATTAGTCCATCAAACGGGCCAAAATTGGCCAAAACAATGAGTGTTGATGACCGACACGTAAGTGCACCTTAGGGTTCAACAACTATGGAAATCGCTTCGTGACCGCAAAACAGTGAGTAATAGTCCATGAAACGGGCCAGAATCGTCAAAAACCACGAGTGTTGAAGTCTGACACATAAACGCACCCCGGGGTTCGTTAATCGCGCAAATCACTCTGGGACCCCAAAAAAGTGAGTAATAGTCCACAAAATGGGCCAGAATCAGCCAAAATTGTGACTGTTGATGACCGACATGTAAGCGCACCTTGGGGTTCATAAACTATGGAAATCGCTTTCAGATCCCTAAACGGTGAGTAATAGTCCACGAAAACAGGTCAGAATTGGCCAAAGCTATGAGTGTTGATGGCGGGCACGGAAACGCACCCCAGGGATCGTCAATCATGGAAATCGCTCTGGAACCCCAAAATGGTGAGTAACAGTGCACAAAACATACCAGAATCGGCCAAAATTGTGAGTTTTGATGACCGACACGTAAACGCACCCCGGTGTTCGTCAATTGTGGAAATCACTTCGGGATCCCAAAACTGAGTAATAGTCCAAGAAACGAGCAAGAATCGGCCCAATCTGCGAGTCTTGACGACCAACACGTAAGCACATCTTGGGGTTCGACAACCATGGAAATCGCTTTGGGACTCCAAAATGGTGAGTAATAGTCCGTGAAAGATCCCTGAATCGGTAAAACCTAGGGTTATTGATCAACGATAAATAAACGCACCCCGAGGTTCATCAATCATGGAAATCGCTCAGGGACCCAGAATCAGTGAGTAATAGTCCATGAAACGGGCCAAACTCGGCCAAAACTGCAAATGTTGATGACAGACACATGAACACACCGTTGTTCGTCGATCGTGGAAATCACTACGTGACCCCAAAACTGAGTAATAGTCCAAGAAACGGGCCAGAATCGTCCAAAACTGCGATTGTTGACGACCGACACATAAGGGCGCCTTAGGGTTCGACAACTGTGGAAATCGCTTCGGGACCCCAAAAAGGTGAGTAATAGTCCATGAAACGGGCCAGAATCGACAAAAACCGCGAGTGTTGAAGTCTTACACATAAGCACACCCCGGGGTTCGTTAATCGTGCAAATCACTCTGGGACCCCAAAAAAGTGAGTAATAGTCCACAAAATGGGCCAGAATCAACGAAAATTGTGACTGTTGATGACCGACACGTAAACGCACCACGGGGTTTGT
>NW_025229067.1:22912-23179 GCF_018294505.1 Triticum aestivum | reverse complement strand
GCGCCTTAGGGTTCGACAACTGTGGAAATCGCTTCGGGACCCCAAAAAGGTGAGTAATAGTCCATGAAACGGGCCAGAATCGACAAAAACCGCGAGTGTTGAAGTCTTACACATAAGCGCACCCCGGGGTTCGTTAATCGTGCAAATCACTCTGGGACCCCAAAAAAGTGAGTAATAGTCCACAAAATGGGCCAGAATCAGCGAAAATTGTGACTGTTGATGACCGACACGTAAACGCACCACGGGGTTTGTTAATCGTGGAAATCA
>NW_025229067.1:18048-20876 GCF_018294505.1 Triticum aestivum | reverse complement strand
GGAAATCACTGCGGGACCCCAAAACAGTCAGTATTAGTCCATGAAACGGGCCAGAATTGGCCAAAACAATGAGTGTTGATGACCGACACGTAAGTGCGCCTTAGGGTTCGACAACTGTGGAAATCGCTTCGGGACCCCAAAAAGGTGAGTAATAGTCCATGAAACGGGCCAGAATCGACAAAAACCACGAGTGTTGATGACAGACACATAAACGCACCACGGGGTTTGTTAATCGTGGAAATCACTGCGGGACCACAAAACAATCAGTATTAGTCCATCAAACGGGCCAAAATTGGCCAAAACAATGAGTGTTGATGACCGACACGTAAGTGCACCTTAGGGTTCAACAACTATGGAAATCGCTTCGTGACCGCAAAACAGTGAGTAATAGTCCATGAAACGGGCCAGAATCGTCAAAAACCACGAGTGTTGAAGTCTGACACATAAACGCACCCCGGGGTTCGTTAATCGCGCAAATCACTCTGGGACCCCAAAAAAGTGAGTAATAGTCCACAAAATGGGCCAGAATCAGCCAAAATTGTGACTGTTGATGACCGACATGTAAGCGCACCTTGGGGTTCATAAACTATGGAAATCGCTTTCGGATCCCTAAACGGTGAGTAATAGTCCACGAAAACAGGTCAGAATTGGCCAAAGCTATGAGTGTTGATGGCGGGCACGGAAACGCACCCCAGGGATCGTCAATCATGGAAATCGCTCTGGAACCCCAAAATGGTGAGTAACAGTGCACAAAACATACCAGAATCGGCCAAAATTGTGAGTTTTGATGACCGACACGTAAACGCACCCCGGTGTTCGTCAATTGTGGAAATCACTTCGGGATCCCAAAACTGAGTAATAGTCCAAGAAACGAGCAAGAATCGGCCCAATCTGCGAGTCTTGACGACCAACACGTAAGCACATCTTGGGGTTCGACAACCATGGAAATCGCTTTGGGACTCCAAAATGGTGAGTAATAGTCCGTGAAAGATCCCTGAATCGGTAAAACCTAGGGTTATTGATCAACGATAAATAAACGCACCCCGAGGTTCGTCAATCATGGAAATCGCTTAGGGACCCAGAATTAGTGAGTAATAGTCCATGAAACGGGCCAAACTCGGCCAAAACTGCAAATGTTGATGACAGACACATGAACACACCGTTGTTCGTCGATCGTGGAAATCACTATGTGACCCCAAAACTGAGTAATAGTCCAAGAAACGGGCCAGAATCGGCCAAAACTGCGATTGTTGACGACCGACACATAAGGGCGCCTTAGGGTTCGACAACTGTGGAAATCGCTTCGGGACCCCAAAAAGGTGAGTAATAGTCCATGAAACGGGCCAGAATCGACAAAAACCGCGAGTGTTGAAGTCTTACACATAAGCGCACCCCGGGGTTCGTTAATCGTGCAAATCACTCTGGGACCCCAAAAAAGTGAGTAATAGTCCACAAAATGGGCCAGAATCAGCGAAAATTGTGACTGTTGATGACCGACACGTAAACGCACCACGGGGTTTGTTAATCGTGGAAATCACTGCGGGACCCCAAAACAGTCAGTATTAGTCCATGAAACGGGCCAGAATTGGCCAAAACAATGAGTGTTGATGACCGACACGTAAGTGCGCCTTAGGGTTCGACAACTGTGGAAATCGCTTCGGGACCCCAAAAAGGTGAGTAATAGTCCATGAAACGGGCCAGAATCGTCAAAAACCACGAGTGTTGAAGTCTGACACATAAACGCACCCCGGGGTTCGTTAATCGCGCAAATCACTCTGGGACCCCAAAAAAGTGAGTAATAGTCCACAAAATGGGCCAGAATCAGCCAAAATTGTGACTGTTGATGACCGACATGTAAGCGCACCTTGGGGTTCATAAACTATGGAAATCGCTTTGGGATCCCTAAACGGTGAGTAATAGTCCACGAAACAGGTCAGAATTGGCCAAAGCTATGAGTGTTGATGACGGGCACGTAAACGCACCCCAGGGATCGTCAATCATGGAAATCGCTCTGGAACCCCAAAATGGTGAGTAACAGTGCACAAAACATACCAGAATCGGCCAAAATTGTGAGTTTTGATGACCGACACGTAAACGCACCCCGGTGTTCGTCAATTGTGGAATCACTTCGGGATCCCAAAACTGAGTAATAGTCCAAGAAACGAGCAAGAATCGGCCCAATCTGCGAGTCTTGACGACCAACACGTAAGCACATCTTGGGGTTCGACAACCATGGAAATCGCTTTGGGACTCCAAAATGGTGAGTAATAGTCCGTGAAAGATCCCTGAATCGGTAAAACCTAGGGTTATTGATCAACGATAAATAAACGCACCCCGAGGTTCGTCAATCATGGAAATCGCTCAGGGACCCAGAATCAGTGAGTAATAGTCCATGAAACGGGCCAAACTCGGCCAAAACTGCAAATGTTGATGACAGACACATGAACACACCGTTGTTCGTCGATCGTGGAAATCACTACGTGACCCCAAAACTGAGTAATAGTCCAAGAAACGGGCCAGAATCGGCCAAAACTGCGATTGTTGACGACCGACACATAAGGGCGCCTTAGGGTTCGACAACTGTGGAAATCGCTTCGGGACCCCAAAAAGGTGAGTAATAGTCCATGAAACGGGCCAGAATCGACAAAAACCGCGAGTGTTGAAGTCTTACACATAAGCGCACCCCGGGGTTCGTTAATCGTGCAAATCACTCTGGGACCCCAAAAAAGTGAGTAATAGTCCACAAAATGGGCCAGAATCAGCGAAAATTGTGACTGTTGATGACCGACACGTAAACGCACCACGGGGTTTGTTAATCGTGGAAATCA
>NW_025229067.1:16628-17684 GCF_018294505.1 Triticum aestivum | reverse complement strand
CGACACGTAAGTGCGCCTTAGGGTTCGACAACTGTGGAAATCGCTTCGGGACCCCAAAAAGGTGAGTAATAGTCCATGAAACGGGCCAGAATCGACAAAAACCACGAGTGTTGATGACCGACACATAAACGCACCACGGGGTTTGTTAATCGTGGAAATCACTGCGGGACCACAAAACAATCAGTATTAGTCCATCAAACGGGCCAAAATTGGCCAAAACAATGTGTGTTGATGACCGACACGTAAGTGCACCTTAGGGTTCAACAACTATGGAAATCGCTTCGTGACCGCAAAACGGTGAGTAATAGTCCATGAAACGGGCCAGAATCATCAAAAACCACGAGTGTTGAAGTCTGACACATAAACGCACCCCGGGGTTCGTTAATCGCGCAAATCACTCTGGGACCCCAAAAAAGTGAGTAATAGTCCACAAAATGGGCCAGAATCAGCCAAAATTGTGACTGTTGATGACCGACATGTAAGCGCACCTTGGGGTTCATAAACTATGGAAATCGCTTTCGGATCCCTAAACGGTGAGTAATAGTCCACGAAAACAGGTCAGAATTGGCCAAAGCTGTGAGTGTTGATGGCGGGCACGGAAACGCACCCCAGGGATCGTCAATCATGGAAATCGCTCTGGAACCCCAAAATGGTGAGTAACAGTGCACAAAACATACCAGAATCGGCCAAAATTGTGAGTTCTGATGACCGACACGTAAACGCACCCCGGTGTTCGTCAATTGTGGAAATCACTTCGGGATCCCAAAACTGAGTAATAGTCCAAGAAACGAGCAAGAATCGGCCCAATCTGCGAGTCTTGACGACCAACACGTAAGCACATCTTGGGGTTCGACAACCATGGAAATCGCTTTGGGACTCCAAAATGGTGAGTAATAGTCCGTGAAAGATCCCTGAATCGGTAAAACCTAGGGTTATTGATCAACGATAAATAAACGCACCCTGAGGTTCGTCAATCACGGAAATCGCTCAGGGACCCAGAATCAGTGAGTAATAGTCCATGAAACGGGCCAAACTCGGTCAAAACTGCAAATGTTG
>NW_025229067.1:13408-14904 GCF_018294505.1 Triticum aestivum | reverse complement strand
GGAAATCACTGCGGGACCCCAAAACAGTCAGTATTAGTCCATGAAACGGGCCAGAATTGGCCAAAACAATGAGTGTTGATGACCGACACGTAAGTGCGCCTTAGGGTTCGACAACTGTGGAAATCGCTTCGGGACCCCAAAAAGGTGAGTAATAGTCCATGAAACGGGCCAGAATCGACAAAAACCACGAGTGTTGATGACAGACACATAAACGCACCACGGGGTTTGTTAATCGTGGAAATCACTGCGGGACCACAAAACAATCAGTATTAGTCCATCAAACGGGCCAAAATTGGCCAAAACAATGAGTGTTGATGACCGGCACGTAAGTGCACCTTAGGGTTCAACAACTATGGAAATCGCTTCGTGACCGCAAAACGGTGAGTAATAGTCCATGAAACGGGCCAGAATCGTCAAAAACCACGAGTGTTGAAGTCTGACACATAAACGCACCCCGGGGTTCGTTAATCGCGCAAATCACTCTGGGACCCCAAAAAAGTGAGTAATAGTCCACAAAATGGGCCAGAATCAGCCAAAATTGTGACTGTTGATGACCGACATGTAAGCGCACCTTGGGGTTCATAAACTATGGAAATCGCTTTGGGATCCCTAAACGGTGAGTAATAGTCCACGAAAACAGGTCAGAATTGGCCAAAGCTATGAGTGTTGATGGCGGGCACGGAAACGCACCCCAGGGATCGTCAATCATGGAAATCACTCTGGAACCCCAAAATGGTGAGTAACAGTGCACAAAACATACCAGAATCGGCCAAAATTGTGAGTTTTGATGACCGACACGTAAACGCACCCCGGTGTTCGTCAATTGTGGAAATCACTTCGGGATCCCAAAACTGAGTAATAGTCCAAGAAACGAGCAAGAATCGGCCCAATCTGCGAGTCTTGACGACCAACACGTAAGCACATCTTGGGGTTCGACAACCATGGAAATCGCTTTGGGACTCCAAAATGGTGAGTAATAGTCCGTGAAAGATCCCTGAATCGGTAAAACCTAGGGTTATTGATCAACGATAAATAAACGCACCCCGAGGTTCGTCAATCATGGAAATCGCTCAGGGACCCAGAATCAGTGAGTAATAGTCCATGAAACGGGCCAAACTCGGCCAAAACTGCAAATGTTGATGACAGACACATGAACACACCGTTGTTCGTCGATCGTGGTAATCACTACGTGACCCCAAAACTGAGTAATAGTCCAAGAAACGGGCCAGAATCGGCCAAAACTGCGATTGTTGATGACCGACACGTAAGTGCGCCTTAGGGTTCGACAACTGTGGAAATCGCTTCGAGACCCCAAAAAGGTGAGTAATAGTCCATGAAACGGGCCAGAATCGACAAAAACCACGAGTGTTGATGACCGACACGTAAACGCACCACGGGGTTTGTTAATCGTGGAAATCACTGCGGGGCCCCAAAACAGTCAGTATTAGTCCATGAAACGGGCCAGAATTGGCCAAAACAATGAGTGTTGATGACCG
>NW_025229067.1:12407-13398 GCF_018294505.1 Triticum aestivum | reverse complement strand
GTAATAGTCCATGAAACGGGCCAGAATCGACAAAAACCACGAGTGTCGATGACCGACACATAAACGCACCACGGGGTTTGTTAATCGTGGAAATCGCTGCGGGACCACAAAACAATCAGTATTAGTCCATCAAACGGGCCAAAATTGGCCAAAACAATGAGTGTTGATGACCGACACGTAAGTGCACCTTAGGGTTCAACAACTATGGAAATCGCTTCGTGACCGCAAAACGGTGAGTAATAGTCCATGAAACGGGCCAGAATCATCAAAAACCACGAGTGTTGAAGTCTGACACATAAACGCACCCCGGGGTTCGTTAATCGCGCAAATCACTCTGGGACCCCCAAAAAGTGAGTAATAGTCCACAAAATGGGCCAGAATCAGCCAAAATTGTGACTGTTGATGACCGACATGTAAGCGCACCTTGGGGTTCATAAACTATGGAAATCGCTTTCGGATCCCTAAACGGTGAGTAATAGTCCACGAAAACAGGTCAGAATTGGCCAAAGCTGTGAGTGTTGATGGCGGGCACGGAAACGCACCCCAGGGATCGTCAATCATGGAAATCGCTCTGGAACCCCAAAATGGTGAGTAACAGTGCACAAAACATACCAGAATCGGCCAAAATTGTGAGTTCTGATGACCGACACGTAAACGCACCCCGGTGTTCGTCAATTGTGGAAATCACTTCGGGATCCCAAAACTGAGTAATAGTCCAAGAAACGAGCAAGAATCGGCCCAATCTGCGAGTCTTGACGACCAACACGTAAGCACATCTTGGGGTTCGACAACCATGGAAATCGCTTTGGGACTCCAAAATGGTGAGTAATAGTCCGTGAAAGATCCCTGAATCGGTAAAACCTAGGGTTATTGATCAACGATAAATAAACGCACCCTGAGGTTCGTCAATCACGGAAATCGCTCAGGGACCCAGAATCAGTGAGTAATAGTCCATGAAACGGGCCAAACTCGGTCAAAACTGCAAATGTTG
>NW_025229067.1:10627-12088 GCF_018294505.1 Triticum aestivum | reverse complement strand
GGAAATCACTGCGGGACCCCAAAACAGTCAGTATTAGTCCATGAAACGGGCCAGAATTGGCCAAAACAATGAGTGTTGATGACCGACACGTAAGTGCGCCTTAGGGTTCGACAACTGTGGAAATCGCTTCGGGACCCCAAAAAGGTGAGTAATAGTCCATGAAACGGGCCAGAATCGACAAAAACCACGAGTGTTGATGACAGACACATAAACGCACCACGGGGTTTGTTAATCGTGGAAATCACTGCGGGACCACAAAACAATCAGTATTAGTCCATCAAACGGGCCAAAATTGGCCAAAACAATGAGTGTTGATGACCGGCACGTAAGTGCACCTTAGGGTTCAACAACTATGGAAATCGCTTCGTGACCGCAAAACGGTGAGTAATAGTCCATGAAACGGGCCAGAATCGTCAAAAACCACGAGTGTTGAAGTCTGACACATAAACGCACCCCGGGGTTCGTTAATCGCGCAAATCACTCTGGGACCCCAAAAAAGTGAGTAATAGTCCACAAAATGGGCCAGAATCAGCCAAAATTGTGACTGTTGATGACCGACATGTAAGCGCACCTTGGGGTTCATAAACTATGGAAATCGCTTTGGGATCCCTAAACGGTGAGTAATAGTCCACGAAAACAGGTCAGAATTGGCCAAAGCTATGAGTGTTGATGGCGGGCACGGAAACGCACCCCAGGGATCGTCAATCATGGAAATCGCTCTGGAACCCCAAAATGGTGAGTAACAGTGCACAAAACATACCAGAATCGGCCAAAATTGTGAGTTTTGATGACCGACACGTAAACGCACCCCGGTGTTCGTCAATTGTGGAAATCACTTCGGGATCCCAAAACTGAGTAATAGTCCAAGAAACGAGCAAGAATCGGCCCAATCTGCGAGTCTTGACGACCAACACGTAAGCACATCTTGGGGTTCGACAACCATGGAAATCGCTTTGGGACTCCAAAATGGTGAGTAATAGTCCGTGAAAGATCCCTGAATCGGTAAAACCTAGGGTTATTGATCAACGATAAATAAATGCACCCCGAGGTTCGTCAATCATGGAAATCGCTCAGGGACCTAGAATCAGTGAGTAATAGTCCATGAAACGGGCCAAACTCGGCCAAAACTGCAAATGTTGATGACAGACACATGAACACACCGTTGTTCGTCGATCGTGGTAATCACTACGTGACCCCAAAACTGAGTAATAGTCCAAGAAACGGGCCAGAATCGGCCAAAACTGCGATTGTTGATGACCGACACGTAAGTGCGCCTTAGGGTTTGACAACTGTGGAAATCGCTTCGAGACCCCAAAAAGGTGAGTAATAGTCCATGAAACGAGCCAGAATCGACAAAAACCACGAGTGTTGATGACCGACACGTAAACGCACCACGGGGTTTGTTAATCGTGGAAATCACTGCGGGACCCCAAAACAGTCAGTATTAGTCCATGAAACGGG
>NW_025229067.1:0-10487 GCF_018294505.1 Triticum aestivum | reverse complement strand
TGTGGAAATCGCTTCGGGACCCCAAAAAGGTGAGTAATAGTCCATGAAACGGGCCAGAATCGACAAAAACCACGAGTGTTGATGACCGACACATAAACGCACCACGGGGTTTGTTAATCGTGGAAATCACTGCGGGACGACAAAACAATCAGTATTAGTCCATCAAACGGGCCAAAATTGGCCAAACCAATGAGTATTGATGACCGACACGTAAGTGCACCTTAGGGTTCAACAACTATGAAAATCGCTTCGTGACCGCAAAACGGTGAGTAATAGTCCATGAAACGGGCCAGAATCGTCAAAAACCACGAGTGTTGAAGTCTGACACATAAACGCACCCCGGGGTTCGTTAATCGCGCAAATCACTCTGGGACCCCAAAAAAGTGAGTAATAGTCCACAAAATGGGCCAGAATCAGCCAAAATTGTGACTGTTGATGACCGACATGTAAGCGCACCTTGGGGTTCATAAACTATGGAAATCGCTTTGGGATCCCTAAACGGTGAGTAATAGTCCACGAAAACAGGTCAGAATTGGCCAAAGCTATGAGTGTTGATGGCGGGCACGGAAACGCACCCCAGGGATCGTCAATCATGGAAATCGCTCTGGAACCCCAAAATGGTGAGTAACAGTGCACAAAACATACCAGAATCGGCCAAAATTGTGAGTTTTGATGACCGACACGTAAACGCACCCTGGTGTTCGTCAATTGTGGAAATCACTTCGGGATCCCAAAACTGAGTAATAGTCCAAGAAACGAGCAAGAATCGGCCCAATCTGCGAGTCTTGACGACCAACACGTAAGCACATCTTGGGGTTCGACAACCATGGAAATCGCTTTGGGACTCCAAAATGGTGAGTAATAGTCCGTGAAAGATCCCTGAATCGGTAAAACCTAGGGTTATTGATCAACGATAAATAAACGCACCCCGAGGTTCGTCAATCATGGAAATCGCTCAGGGACCCAGAATCAGTGAGTAATAGTCCATGAAACAGGCCAAACTCGGCCAAAACTGCAAATGTTGATGACAGACACATGAACACACCGTTGTTCGTCGATCGTGGAAATCACTACGTGATCCCCAAAACTGAGTAATAGTCCAAGAAACGGGCCAGAATCGGCCAAAACTGCGATTGTTGATGACCGACACGTAAGTGCGCCTTAGGGTTCGACAACTGTGGAAATCGCTTCGAGACCCCAAAAAGGTGAGTAATAGTCCATGAAACGGGCCAGAATCGACAAAAACCACGAGTGTTGATGACCGACACGTAAACGCACCACGGGGTTTGTTAATCGTGGAAATCACTGCGGGACCCCAAAACAGTCAGTATTAGTCCATGAAACGGGCCAGAATTGGCCAAAACAATGAGTGTTGATGACCGACACGTAAGTGCACCTTAGCGTTCAACAACTGTGGAAATCGCTTCGTGACCGCAAAACGGTGAGTAATAGTCCATGAAACGTGCCAGAATCGACAAAAACCACGAGTGTTGATGACCGACACATAAACGCACCACGGGGTTTGTTAATCGTGGAAATTACCGCGGGACCACAAAACAATCAGTATTAGTCCATGAAACGGGCCAAAATGGGCAAAAACAATGAGTGTTGATGACCGACATGTAAGCGCACCTTGGGGTTCATAAACTAGGGAAAACTCTTTGGGATCCCTAAACGGTGAGTAGTAGTCCACGAAACGGGTCAGAATTGGCCAAAGCTGTGAGTGTTGATGACGGGCACGTAAATGCACCCCAGGGATCGTCAATATTGGAAATCGCTCTGGAACCCCAAAATGGTGGGTAACACTACACAAAACATACCAGAATCAGCCAAAATTGTGAGTTTTGATGACCAACACGTAAACGCACCCCGGTGTTCGTCAATTGTGGAAATCACTTCGGGATCCCAAAACTGAGTAATAGTCCAAGAAACGAGCAAGAATCGGCCCAATCTGCGAGTCTTGACGACCAACACGTAAGCACATCTTGGGGTTCTACAACAATGGAAATTGCTTTGGGACTCCAAAATGGTGAGTAATAGTCCGTGAAAGAGCCCTAAATCAGTAAAACCTAGGGTTATTGATCAACGATACATAAACGCACCCCGGGGTTCCTCAATCATGGAAATCGCTCAGGGACACGAAATCAGTGAGTAATAGTTCATGAAACGGGCCAAACTCGGCCAAAACTGCAAATGTTGATGACAGACACATAAACACACCGTTGTTCTTCGATCGTGGAAATCACTACGTGACCCCAAAACTGAGTAATAGTCCAAGAAATGGGCCAGAACCGGCCAAAACTGCGATTGTTGATGACCGACACGTAAGTGCGCCTTAGGGTTCGACAACTGTGGAAATCGCTTCGGGACCCCAAAAAGGTGATTAATAGTCCATGAAATGGTCCAGAATCGACAAAAACCACGAGTGTTGATGACCGACACGTAAACGCACCATGGGGTTTGTTAATCGTGGAAATCACTGCGGGACCCCAAAACAGTCAGTATTAGTCCATGAAACGGGCCAGAATTGGCCAAAACAATGAGTGTTGATGACCGACACGTAAGTGCACCTTAGGGTTCAACAACTGTGGAAATCGCTCCGTGATCGCAAAATGGTAAGTAATAGTCCATGAAACGGGCCAGAATCGTCAAAAACCGCGAGTGTTGATGTCTGACACGTAAACGCACCCTGGGGTTCGTTAATCGCGGAAATCACTCTGGGACCCCAAAAAAGTGAGTAATACTCCACAAAATGTGCCAGAATCAGCCAAAATTGTGAGTGTTGATGACCGACATGTAAGCGCACCTTGGGGTTCATAAACTATGGAAATCGCTTTGGAATCCCTAAACGGTGAGTAATAGTCCACGAAACGGGTCAAAATTGGCCAAAGCTGTGAGTGTTGATGACGGGCACGTAAACGCACCCCAGGGATCGTCAATCATGGAAATCGCTCTGGAACCCCAAAACGGTTTGTAACAGTGCACAAAACATACCAGAATCGTAAAAAAATTGTGAGTGTTGATGACCGACACGTAAACGCGCCACGGGGTTTGTTAATCGTGGAAATCACTGCGGGACCCCAAAACAGTCAGTATTAGTCCATGAAACGGGCCAGAATTGGCCAAAACAATGAGTGTTGATGACCGACACGTAAGTGCACCTTAGGGTTCAACAACTGTGGAAATCGCTCCGTGATCGCAAAACGGTAAGTAATAGTCCATGAAACGGGCCAGAATCGTCAAAAACCGCGAGTGTTGATGTCTGACACGTAAACGCACCCTGGGGTTCGTTAATCGCGGAAATCACTCTGGGACCCCAAAAAAGTGAGTAATAGTCCACAAAATGGGCCAGAATCAGCCAAAATTGTGAGTGTTGATGACCGACATGTAAGCGCACCTTGGGGTTCATAAACTATGGAAATCGCTTTGGAATCCCTAAACGGTGAGTAATAGTCCACGAAACGGGTCAAAATTGGCCAAAGCTGTGAGTGTTGATGACGGGCACGTAAACGCACCCCAAGGATCGTCAATCATGGAAATCGCTCTGGAACCCCAAAACGGTGAGTAACAGTGCACAAAACATACCAGAATCGGCCAAAATTGTGAGTTTTGATGACCGCCACGTAAACGCACCCCGGTGTTCATCAATCGTGGAAATCACTTCGGGATCCCAAAACTGAGTAATAGTCCAAGAAACGAGCAAGAATCGGCCCAATCTACGAGTCTTGACGACCAACACGTAAGCACATCTTGGGGTTCGACAACCATGGAACTCGCTTTGGGACTCCAAAATGGTGAGTAATAGTTCATGAAAGAGCCCTGAATCGGTAAAACCTAGGGTTATTGATCAACGATACATAAACGCACCCCGGGGTTCGTCAATCATGGAAATCGCTCAGGGACCCGAAATCAGTGAGTAATAGTCCATGAAACGGGCCAAACTCGGCTAAAACTGCAAATGTTGATGACAGACACATAAACACACCGTTGTTCGCCTATCATGGAAATCACTACGTGACCCCAAAACTGAGTAATAGTCCAAGAGACGGGCCAGAATCGGCCAAAACCGCGATTGTTGATGACCGACACGTAAGCGCGCCTTGGGGTTCGACAACCATGGAAATCGCTTTGGGACCCCAAAAAGGTGAGTAATAGTCCATGAAACGGGCCAGAATCGACAAAAACGACAAGGGTTGATGACCGACACGTAAACGCACCACGGGGTTTGTTAATCGTGGAAATCACTGCGGGACCCCAAAACCGTCAGTATTAGTCCATGAAACGGGCCAGAATTGGCCAAAACAATGAGTGTTGATGACTGACACGTAAGTGCACCTTAGGGTTCAACAACTGTGGAAATCGCTCCGTGATCGCAAAACGGTGAGTAATAGTCCATGAAACGGGCCAGAATCGTCAAAAACCGCGAGTGTTGATGTCTGACACGTAAACGCACCCTGGGGTTCGTTAATCGCGGAAATCACTCTGGGACCCCAAAAAAGTGAGTAATAGTCCACAAAATGGGCCAGAATCAGCCAAAATTGTGAGTGTTGATGACCGACATGTAAGCGCACCTTGGGCTTCATAAACTATGGAAATCGCTTTGGAATCCCTAAACGGTGAGTAATAGTCCACGAAACGGGTCAAAATTGGCCAAAGCTGTGAGTGTTGATGACGGGCACGTAAACGCACCCCAGGGATCGTCAATCATGGAAATCGCTCTGGAACCCCAAAACGGTGAGTAACAGTGCACAAAACATACCAGAATCGGCCAAAATTGTGAGTTTTAATGACCGACACGTAAACGCACCCCGGTGTTCATCAATCGTGAAAATCACTTCGGGATCCCAAAACTGAGTAATAGTCCAAGAAACGAGCAAGAATCGGCCCAATCTGCGTGTCTTGACGACCAACACGTAAGCACATCTTAGGGTTCGACAACCATGGAAATCGCTTTGGGACTCCAAAATGGTGAGTAATAGTCCGTGAAAGAGCCCTGAATCGGTAAAACCTAGGGTTATTGGTCAACGATACATAAACGCACCCCGGGGTTCGTCAATCATGGAAATCGCTCAGGGACCCGAAATCAGTGAGTAATAGTCCATGAAACGGGCCAAACTCGGCCAAAACTGCAAATGTTGATGACAGACACATAAACACACCGTTGTTCGCCGATCATGGAAATCACTACGTGACCCCAAAACTGAGTAATAGTCCAAGAGACGGGCCAGAATCGGCCAAAACCGCGATTGTTGATGACCGACACGTAAGCGCGCCTTGGGGTTCGACAACCATGGAAATCGCTTTGGGACCCCAAAAAGGTGAGTAATAGTCCATGAAACGGGCCAGAATCGACAAAAACCACGAGTGTTGATGACCGACAAGTAAACGCACCACGGGGTTTGTTAATCGTGGAAATCACTGCGGGACCCCAAAACAGTCAGTATTAGTCCATGAAACGGGCCAGAATTGGCCAAAACAATGAGTGTTGATGACCGACACGTAAGTGCACCTTAGGGTTCAACAACGTTGGAAATTGCTCCGTGATCGCAAAACGGTGAGTAATAGTCCATGAAACAGGCCAGAATCGTCAAAAACCGCGAGTGTTGATGTCTGACACGTAAACGCACCCTGGGGTTCGTTAATCGCGGAAATCACTCTGGGACCCCAAAAAAGTGAGTAATAGTCCACAAAATGGGCCAGAATCAGCCAAAATTGTGAGTGTTGATGACCGACATGTAAGCGCACCTTGGGGTTCATAAACTGTGGAAATCGCTTTGGAATCCCTAAACGGTGAGTAATAGTCCACGAAACGGGTCAAAATTGGCCAAAGCTGTGAGTGTTGATGACGGGCATGTAAACGCACCCCAGGGATCGTCAATCATGGAAATCGCTCTGGAACCCCAAAACGGTGAGTAACAGTGCACAAAACATACCAGAATCGGCCAAAATTGTGAGTTTTGATGACCGACACGTAAACGCACCCCGGTGTTCGTCAATCGTGAAAATCACTTCGGGATCCCTAAACTGAGTAATAGTCCAAGAAACGAGCAAGAATCGGCCCAATCTGCGAGTCTTGACGACCAACACGTAAGCAGATCTTGGGGTTCGACAACCATGGAAATCGCTTTGGGACTCCAAAATGGTGAGTAATAGTCCGTGAAAGAGCCCTGAATCGGTAAAACCTAGGGTTATTGATCAACGATACATAAACGCACCCGGGGTTCGTCATTCATGGAAATCGCTCAGGGACCCGAAATCAGTGAGTAATAGTCCATGAAACAGGCCAAACTCGGCCAAAACTGCAAATGTTGATGACAGACACATAAACACACCATTGTTCGCCGATCATGGAAATCAGTACGTGACCCCAAAACTGAGTAATAGTCCAAGAGACGGGCCAGAATCGGCCAAAACCGCGATTGTTGATGACCGACACGTAAGCGCGCCTTGGGGTTCGACAACCATGGAAATCGCTTTGGGACCCCAAAAAGGTGAGTAATAGTCCATGAAACGGCCCAGAATCGACAAAAACCACGAGTGTTGATGACCGACAAGTAAACGCACCACGGGGTTTGTTAATCATGGAAATCACTGCGAGACCCCAAAACAGTCAGTATTAGTCCATGAAACGGGCCAGAATTGGCCAAAACAATGAGTGTTGATGACCGACACGTAAGTGCACCTTAGGGTTCAACAACTGTGGAAATCGCTCCGTGATCGCAAAACGGTGAGTAATAGTCCATGAAACGGGCCAGAATCGTCAAAAACCGCGAGTGTTGATGTCTGACACGTAAACGCACCCTGGGGTTCGTTAATCGCGGAAATCACTCTGGGACCCCAAAAAAGTGAGTAATAGTCCACAAAATGGGCCAGAATCAGCCAAAATTGTGAGTGTTGATGACCGACATGTAAGCTCACCTTGGGGTTCATAAACTATGGAAATCGCTTTGGAATCCCTAAACGGTGAGTAATAGTCCACGAAACGGGTCAAAATTGGCCAAAGCTGTGAGTGTTGATGACGGGCACGTAAACGCACCCCAGGGATCGTCAATCATGGAAATCGCTCTGGAACCCCAAAACGGTGAGTAACAGTGCACAAAACATACCAGAATCGGACAAAATTGTGAGTTTTCATGACCGACACGTAAACGCACCCCGGTGTTCGTCAATCGTGGAAATCACTTCGGGATCCCAAAACTGAGTAATAGTCCAAGAAACGAGCAAGAATCGGCCCAATCTGCGAGTCTTGACGACCAACACGTAAGCACATCTTGGGGTTTGACACCCATGGAAATCGCTTTGGGACTCCAAAATGGTGAGTAATAGTCCGTGAAAGAGCCCTGAATCGGTAAAACCTAGGGTTATTGATCAACGATACATAAACGCACCCCGGGGTTCGTCAATCATGGAAATCGCTCAGGGACCCGAAATCAGTGAGTAATAGTCCATGAAACGGGCCAAACTCGGCCAAAACTGCAAATGTTGATGACAGACACATAAACACACCGTTGTTCGCCGATCATGGAAATCACTACGTGACCCCAAAACTGAGTAATAGTCCAAGAGACGGGCCAGAATCGGCCAAAACCGCGATTGTTGATGACCGACACGTAAGCGCGCCTTGGGGTTCGACAACCATGGAAATCGCTTTGGGACCCCAAAAAGGTGAGTAATAGTCCATGAAACGGGCCAGAATCGACAAAAACCACGAGTGTTGATGACCGACAGGTAAACGCAGCACGGGGTTTGTTAATCGTGGAAATCACTGCGGGACCCCAAAACAGTCAGTACTAGTCCATGAAACGGGCCAGAATTGACCAAAACAATGAGTGTTGATGACCGACACTAAGTGCACCTTAGGGTTCAACAACTGTGGAAATCGCTCCGTGATCGCAAAACGGTGAGTAATAGTCCATGAAACGGGCCAGAATCGTCAAAAACCGCGAGTGTTGATGTCTGACACGTAAACGCACCCTGGGGTTCGTTAATCGCGGAAATCACTCTGGGACCCCAAAAAAGTGAGTAATAGTCCACAAAATGGGCCAGAATCAGCCAAAATTGTGAGTGTTGATGACCGACATGTAAGCGCACCTTGGGGTTCATAAACTATGGAAATCGCTTTGGAATCCCTAAACGGTGAGTAATTGTCCACGAAACGGGTCAAAATTGGCCAAAGCTGTGAGTGTTGATGACGGGCATGTAAACGCACCCCAGGGATCGTCAATCATGGAAATCGCTCTGGAACCCCAAAACGGTGAGTAATAGTGCACAAAACATACAAGAATCGGCCAAAATTGTGAGTTTTGATGACCGATACGTAAGCGCACCCCGGTGTTCGTCAATCGTGGAAATCACTTCGGGATCCCAAAACTGAGTAATAGTCCAAGAAACGAGCAAGAATCGGCCCATCTGCGAGTCTTGACGACCAACACGTAAGCACATCTTGGGGTTCGACAACCATGGAAATCGCTTTGGGACTCCAAAATGGTGAGTAATAGTCCGTGAAAGAGCCCTGAATCGGTAAAACCTAGGGTTATTGATCAACGATACATAAACGCACCCGGGGTTCGTCAATCATGGAAATCGCTCAGGGACCCGAAATCAGTGAGTAATAGTCCATGAAACGGGCCAAACTCGGCCAAAACTGCAAATTTTGATGACAGACACATAAACACACCATTGTTCGCCGATCATGGAAATCACTACGTGACCCCAAAACTGAGTAATAGTCCAAGAGACGGGCCAGAATCGGCCAAAACCGCGATTGTTGATGACCGACACGTAAGCGCGCCTTGGGGTTCGACAACCATGGAAATCGCTTTGCGACCCCAAAAAGGTGAGTAATAGTCCATGAAACGGGCCAGAATCGACAAAAACCACGAGTGTTGATGACCGACAGGTAAACGCAGCACGGGGTTTGTTAATCGTGGAAATCACTGCGGGACCCCAAAACAGTCAGTACTAGTCCATGAAACGGGCCAGAATTGACCAAAACAATGAGTGTTGATGACCGACACTAAGTGCACCTTAGGGTTCAACAACTGTGGAAATCGCTCCGTGATCGCAAAATGGTGAGTAATAGTCCATGAAACGGGCCAGAATCGTCAAAAACCGCGAGTGTTGATGTCTGACACGTAAACGCACCCTGGGGTTCGTTAATCGCGGAAATCACTCTGGGACCCCAAAAAAGTGAGTAATAGTCCACAAAATGGGCCAGAATCAGCCAAAATTGTGAGTGTTGATGACCGACATGTAAGCGCACCTTGGGGTTCATAAACTATGGAAATCGCTTTGGAATCCCTAAACGGTGAGTAATTGTCCACGAAACGGGTCAAAATTGGCCAAAGCTGTGAGTGTTGATGACGGGCACGTAAACGCACCCCAGGGATCGTCAATCATGGAAATCGCTCTGGAACCCCAAAACGGTGAGTAACAGTGCACAAAACATACAAGAATCGGCCAAAATTGTGAGTTTTGATGACCGATACGTAAGCGCACCCCGGTGTTCGTCAATCGTGGAAATCACTTCGGGATCCCAAAACTGAGTAATAGTCCAAGAAACGAGCAAGAATCGGCCCATCTGCGAGTCTTGACGACCAACACGTAAGCACATCTTGGGGTTCGACAACCATGGAAATCGCTTTGGGACTCCAAAATGGTGAGTAATAGTCCGTGAAAGAGCCCTGAATCGGTAAAACCTAGGGTTATTGATCAACGATACATAAACGCACCCGGGGTTCGTCAATCATGGAAATCGCTCAGGGACCCGAAATCAGTGAGTAATAGTCCATGAAACGGGCCAAACTCGGCCGAAACTGCAAATTTTGATGACAGACACATAAACACACCATTGTTCGCCGATCATGGAAATCACTACGTGACCCCAAAACTGAGTAATAGTCCAAGAGACGGGCCAGAATCAGCCAAAACCGCGATTGTTGATGACCGACACGTAAGCGCGCCTTGGGGTTCGACAACCATGGAAATCGCTTTGGGACCCCAAAAAGGTGAGTAATAGTCCATGAAACGGGCCAGAATCGACAAAAACCACGAGTGTTGATGACCGACAGGTAAACGCAGCACGGGGTTTGTTAATCGTGGAAATCACTGCGGGACCCCAAAACAGTCAGTACTAGTCCATGAAACGGGCCAGAATTGACCAAAACAATGAGTGTTGATGACCGACACTAAGTGCACCTTAGGGTTCAACAACTGTGGAAATCGCTCCGTGATCGCAAAACGGTGAGTAATAGTCCATGAAACGGGCCAGAATCGTCAAAAACCGCGAGTGTTGATGTCTGACACGTAAACGCACCCTGGGGTTCGTTAATCGCGGAAATCACTCTGGGACCCCAAAAAAGTGAGTAATAGTCCACAAAATGGGCCAGAATCAGCCAAAATTGTGAGTGTTGATGACCGACATGTAAGCGCACCTTGGGGTTCATAAACTATGGAAATCGCTTTGGAATCCCTAAACGGTGAGTAAT